>NC_092260.1:18042198-18059698 GCF_036320965.1 Panulirus ornatus | reverse complement strand
CGCGCAATGGATGTTAAGCCCTCAAATGTTTTGCTTCAGTCTAGCAAATTTTATCCGCTTTCCAACATAAAAGTAATTCTTCAAAGACCACAACATTATTGGCCAGTTATTTAATCCTAAAAGCAGAGTCCCTAACTGTCTGCAGTTGTGCATTTTACATGAACACAGTTGCTGTCCGCTTCCAGGATAGGTGTGCACGTGAATCAGACATACAGACAGTCGGACGTGGCCTCCACCAACTACTGTGTTTTTTAAAACTTTGGTGACAAATTACTGTCTCACTGAGAACCCATAATCAGTCATTAGAGAACGCTGTAAGGCTCTCTGATCATAACATTATTTTTTTCTTTATGGATATGTGATGCTTATGGCACGACCTCTGGCTTAATATTCCTGTCATTGTGCTATAGTGCGTATGTTCGACACATATATTGATAAGGAAGCAGGAATGGCTCACCAAACTACTGTTTCCCGCACTAGACAAGAAACCACCTAACCGGTTTTGTGTTTGCATGCGTCTTTCCTGATACATTACATTCAAATTTCTTTCTCAAACATAATGTAAATACCGTTTAGAGTGTAAAATTAGTCTATCTAAAATGCATCTTCATTTCATTTATATTCATTTAGTTAATTCATGTATTTTCATTATAGTCTTAATTCACTAACATATAAATCACTCACTCAGATGCTATAATTACCATGATAACATCTGTTAATGTGATCTTGAACATACAGTTTCTTTAAGACCTGACCATAATAACAGAATGGCGAAAGCTCGTCTCAGTTGTTCCATGATGTTTCGATACCACCTCAAAAGAATGTGAAGTGCGTACTCTCAATTTAGTACCCTTACATAACACTGTCATGCAGTATACCTTCCAGCTGGAAGACCATGGTTTCCACAGTGAGAGGTAAAATCTGGAGCTACATCCCATTAATTATGACATTACATCTACAGCCATACATTACAATTGGCAAGCCTAGCCGCTTACAACCTAACATGCTAACACTCTGGTTCAACGCCACCACATGCATCAACACCCTTGTCTTGTCCCTCACTCGTATACACACACACGCCCATCCCGGTGACACGACTGCCGTGTCTGAACACCAAAATTTGTTGCCCCAATCCTGTAATGCGACACCATCCACGATCTTAAAACATCCACGTCTCCTCTTACAGAACTGTGCTGCGTGCCGGACATCTGGACGGCCGAGGGAGGTGTGGTGAGAGGGTCGACACCCATCAAGCAGGAGCGGCCGACGCCCACACCCACGCCCGGGACGCCCACCTCCACCCCGGCAGTGACCCCAGCCACCACACCGACGCCTCTCCTCACCAGCCCGAGTCTTCCCTCGATACTAGCGCCCATGCAACAAGTGCCGCTTGACTTGGTGGTTATACGTTCCCACTTTCGTCCCTTACCTTGTTGCCTAATTGTCTCTAATTTGCAAATGATTTAGTCTAAGGTTCACTACCCTCTCATCTTCTCTAATTCAAAATCCTCGGCTTCTACGGCCGGCTTTGAACCTCGCTTGGATAATGTTAGGGACCGAGTCAAAGGCCATCTTTAATACACCCTCCATCCTCATGAAATTACATGTTCATGAACGCTAAACTACATTGTGACTACACTCCCGTCTTCATTACCCCTTGACACCCCTTGCCACCGACCTGACTCTACGGGGCAGGTCAAAGGTCAACGACACTACACCCTCATTTTCACTGCACATCTCTACAACCTTGACACCATTTACCTTGAACTTAAGAGGTCAGGACAAAAAGGTTATATTCACTGTACTCTTCTTCACATCATTATCTTCACTATACCACCACGCAGTAAAAGGTCGTCATCACTACACCCCAGCAGCCCAGCTTAGGATTAATAGCATTACTTTTTTTGTTTTGTAATGTAATTATTTCCACAGAGAAGCACTCAATACCCAAGCATCATTATCAAAACCATTTAAAAAAGAAAGAAATGTTTGGCTCTCAGACACCGCTGAGTATAAATGATATACAAAAATAGATTTTACTGCCAACAAAATGATAAAATTGAATTTCTTTACATTTACCACTCTCAAGGGAGGTAATGCCAGAAAAAAACCCTGCAATAACACAAGAAAAGAGTCAAAATGGCATCTCCGATCAGTTCTGTAAATATAGCAACAACATCTGCTCTTTGAGAGTCTCAGGTGATGCAACTGCGAACGATTAGAGTAAAAACGTTCCAGTGAAAGAAACAGATGGCGATGAAAGCCTTTTTAAATTGACGATGAATGCCGTCCTTTCAAAGAACCATCTGCCGACTACGTGGCTACAACTGAAAAAATATAAAACCGGATGGCTTTAAATAGTGGCAATTTAATTTTCTTTAAATTTCGTTGCAAACAGAATAAAACGCCTACCTACCTCCTATCTATCTACCGAGCCATTTTCAGAAATTCAACTGTCTGAGCACCAAACAGTTTTTTCCCCTTCTTCATGATCTAATAGACATTCTGTTTGATATTTGCATACAATGTTACTTGACTTCGCCTGCTTGTGGTTACGCCGTGACAGAACTTCCCATCCCAAAGGAATCCACCAATCTTTCCCTGATACTGAACGCAGCGTAGCCTTGAAGCTGTAGGAGTTCGTGGAGAAGGCGTCTTGGCCTCATTATAATAACAGAGATACTCTTCTGATTCAGTTTACACTAGTCACTTTTCTTATATATAAATATTTCACATTATCTTTCACATCTAACTGTTTACACTCAGTTCGTTTTATGACGATGAACTATACCTGTCGCTGTGCGTTGGGATCATTTCTGATTGCACAGTTCACTGTCTACATAAAGTAAATAGATGATATGGCCCATGAAGCCTAGGAAAGCGTTCACGTTTGTGTCCTTGTCTTCTCTCGAGAGAAAATCCTCTCGTCGTCATCCTCCTCCTCCTCCTCCTCCTCCTCCTCTGTCGTCCGCCTTCTTTTCTGGTACATTATTTTCTTTGCCTTTCCTCAGTGTCCTGTCTTTCCCACATGTTCCGTGTCTACCGTTACTTGTGACGTTTTCATTGAGTATGCCTTCCTTCTCTTCCGTTACCTGATGATTCTTCGCCGTAGATTTCTTATTCTTCGCCTCATTAAACCTAGTTCATTCCCTTTGTTTCCGACGACTTTGGGAATACTCATCTCCACCACGTCTCCTGTCTTTTTTGTGCAAAACTGCCTCTTCTTCACGAACGTGACTCGACTTTTTCCCGTTATGCCCATCTGGTTGAACTATGTCTTCTATGAATATTCATTGTCCATATCAAGTATATCACGGGACCATCCCAGCTTCACGCAGCACCGCGAGTGGAGAGTCACCTTTGGCGAGACTGTATCACTAGGAGTATAGCATTGTCAGGAATCTTTTCACTTTAAAGGGGTCTACATTTCCATGCTACTGAAGCACCGCAGTCTTGGGCTTCTGGAACGTTCAGAATGGTCCTAGGTAGCACCACGACTCTTCCACAGAAATTAGTCCTGGGATCAATAAAAATAAATATAATGAATATCAAGTGGGTGAAATGCATGACTTCAGTGAAAGAATCTCACGTTGTACATGGTCTTCTTATCCTCCCCTCTGTCTCTCTTGGTCCAGCTCTTCCGTTTCCTTTGTCTTCAAATTTCTCATCGCGTCTCATTCTTTGTTCAGCCATCACCGTCCACCTCGCTTCTCAACCACTGTCTCCTGTTCGTTTCATCTCTCATCCTCATTGTTATCTTATTCCTTGTTATCTCTTCTTTCCTTCTTTCACTTTCTCCTGACCCCTATCATCTTCTCTGTCATTTTCTCTTTACTTCTCCTTGATCACCATATGGTAAGTATGCCCTCCTTCTCACTATCTCTTCTTTCTCACTATCATATTTCATTCATTATCTCTTCTTCATTCCTACCATCTCCTCGTACTCGCTGTAATTTCTCCCTCTTCATTTCCAACTTTTCCTCCGCACAATCTCTTCATGATCATCTCCTTCAATCTACCATACAACTCCCGGTCTCCCTTCAACCAGCACATTAACTACAGCTACTTCTAACAACAACAACCTCCTCACAACGATCTCCTCCTCCTCACACACACACACCTCCGCCTCACACACAAATCTTCCTCGCAACTCCCTGCTCCTCACTTCCATCCACATCCTTTGTTGTGCCAACGTAATTTATCATTATCATTCTCTTTGCTTATCCATCTATTTCTTTTTATTATATGATGATATTCCAGGTATCAAATCTTATGTCTTGGTGCATATGTTATTACAATCTAAGGTTCAACAACTCCAGGACCTTTCCCCTCGTCCAGGGGCTCCTGCAGCTAGCTAGCTCTAAGGGTGCGCAACACTTTGTAGCAGAGACAGAGGATGAACTCCTTGAAACGGGAAGTTATATACAATCATGTGATCATATAAGGCCAGGACCCCCTTTTTATGGGGCTACTTGCAGCTCCGAGGAAAGAGCGAGAAAATGATGGACTTACTTTGGAGTGAAACGTGTCTCAAGAACACTATCCTGTTTCCTACACTGACAACGATACAGCCTCGGAAACAGTGTCTTTTTAATCGTGATGTAACCATTTGCAGACTGAGTCCAGATATATATATATATATATATATATATATAGATAGATAGATAGATAGAAAGATAGATAGATAGATAGATAGATAGATCATATAAAGAAAAAATCAAAGCAAATATTTGACAAAAGCAGAAAATAACTATTCGTTATTACCCTTATGTTGTATATGATTAGTTTTAGGACTAATGATACACACGTCTCCCCTTCTTTGTCTTCCATCCACTGTCGCCCCTCTTAAACCTTGATAATTTCCTCTCCCTCTTCACCTTTAAATACCACTACATCCCTTACCACAACCACCACCACCACCACCACTCCGATTCCCCCTGCGCCCTCAAATGCCACTCCACTTACTTTTCTGTATCACCAGAGCTATCACTCCTCCTACATCCACTACTATGGGTTAGAAACCAACACCATCCCCACCTCTGCACCACTCCACCTCCATTTCCGCGCTGCAACCACTACCATTCCCTCCTATAATCACCACCATCCACACTCCCCCTACATCCTTTTCTCTACCACCACCACCACTAACTTCCTCCCTTAACCGGCCGCACCCTCACAGCCGCCACAATACCACTGCACATCTTATGGGTCGCCTCCACTAACGTTCCTCTCCTGCACCCACTACTCCCAGGTAATAGACTCGTGTGAGAGCAACGACCTGGAACAGAACGTGACGCTGGACTACGTGCTGAATAGCAACGGGACGGCGACGTGCAAGCTGTGCGGCGAGCTCCTCCCGTCCCGCAACCACTGGTACCGCCACAAGTACAAGACCCACGCCACCGCCCTCTACCGCTGCGACGACTGCGGCGTCGTCTACAAGAGCAAGAAGGGCTACGAGACGCATATGGAGGTCAAACATGCCAAGTGAGTCGGGCGTCTGCAGGCCAACGTGTGGAAGGCAAGAGTTGTGTGGTGGGTGAGAGTTAAATAGTTCCTGACGAGGGAGAGAGAGAGAGCGATCGGGGATAATGGGTTGGCTACCTCTAATGGGATGGGGTGGTGGAGATTACTTGCTGTCATCCTCCTGTACTGCTCTAATGGACTCGGGTATTAAGGTAGCTTCTCAAGACTTTTGAACTCTTTCGTCTGATAACCAAACTTTTCTACATAATGATGAGGAGAAAATTACGAACCGTGTTACCCTGATTAATGGAGAGAGAGAGAGAGAGAGAGAGAGAGAGAGAGAGAGAGAGAGAGAGAGAGAGAGGAGAAGGAAACTACAAAAGGAGATCCACTGTAACCCATAGGTCATAAACATGTCAACGTAATGACTGGTATGGACATTTCTCCGCTAAAGTACTCTGTGGAAAGATATGTCCATAGCAGTTTCAAAAGTTTTCGGCAACACGTATCGATATCTTAGGTTTCTGATCCACTACGTTGTTAGATTATATTGTGCTTCGTCTAAAGCATGATCGTCACACACGAAAACGAAATCTGATAAACATAAAATACTAGCGGAAGACGTGCGAATGTGCGATTGCGTGAACACGAGCAATTTCCCTGAGGGACGGCCTGTAAACACAAAATCTAAAAAAGCATAAAACCTGTGTAAATTACACGAAGAACACCTGTTTGCGGACTGATTACCCGTCCCATACTATCTACACCTTCTAAGAGACAAGTACGTGGGATGTCAGTACGAAAGAATACAATTAACTCCGAGCGAATCTCAATGGTAACTGTTTCCGTCAGACGTGAGTGATGAGATATCCGAGACTCGTGTGACGTATCATCACAATCGCCATTTCTCCAGCGTGTCCTGTTACCCACAACTCTGCCTGGGTGACGCAACGTAGGTCCTTCCCCCTAGACTCAGTTCACCTCTCATCTCCCTCAGGTCTCCTAGAACCCACTGGCTTCGTGTTGGAATACGAATACATCACGTATGCGCTGCAGTTCTCGACCGTCTCGTGTATTGAAGAGAATAAGCGGTGTGTGTCCTCGCTGCAACCCAGTTAACTCGTCTTAAAGCCGGATGTCTTCTGACCTTCCTGCCTACGTCCATTATACATCCCGTGACCTCTGATCTCTTCGTCTGAAGAAAAGAAAAAAATATATATTCAGTGTAGCAGGACTGTTGCTGTATGGACGAGTCGATCTGCGTCACTGTTCTGAATCTGAGAACATCAATCAGTATCGTCATGTTGCTGACACCGATCCCCACCACATGGCGTGGATGGAAATATAATCATAATGTATATCACAATATCTTGTGATGTCTAATCCCTCTTTTGTTTTGGAATATACTCGATCCTTTTATGCCGTCATTCATTCACTCATTATGTCCGGAATGCACTCCGGTAATGGACAACTGACAGACACCAATCGGCTGTTTCATAATGCCTTTCGTCCAACTTTACACAACAGTTTCTCTCTCTTGCTTTCTTAGTTTCATCGAAAACTACCCAGGCCGCAGAACCTCAGCTGTTTCTGTGTGTGTGTGTGTGTGTGTGTGTGTGTGTGTGTGTGTGTGTGTCCAGAACACCAAAGAACTGTGATGATAAAATGATGACAGAGATGCGCTTTTGGTGACCAAGGTGTAAGATAACCTTACATGCTGCACTGTCATTCCTCACATGGATCTATTTCCCTCAGCCTTATCACCGGAAGGTAAATAAAGGTATTACTTAAGAGCGGATTACGTATGATACAATAATGGCTTCTGAACTGTGAGCGAGACGACAAAATGATTTTGTTTAAGAGATACGTCCAGCCGTCACTAAATGAGGTTGTGGTGACCACCAGTTGTCGGGAGTTTAGAGGCGTGAGAGAGTTGTAACCATGACGTCTGGTGGAAGCTTGGACCAGTCAGTCCTTCCTAGCCTTGAGGGTAATGTCAGTGCAGGCGAAGAGAGGAAAGGTAATAAACGCTGAGTGTGTGTGCAAGAAGCATGAGTTAAGGAGTTACTTGACTCGACGCTGAAGTTGCACGCATGTGCAACTCAAGTACGTGTAGGCAATGATATATGCTCGCTATTAGCAAGATAGGTGAATTTGAGAAAGATGATGTCATTACGATATATGTGGTGTATAGAAACTGCTGGATAGGAGCATGGATGAAAGTCGTTCATGATAACATGGTCACGCACAGCGTATGACAAAAGAGTTAGGCTGGTGGGAGAAGATGTACAGCAATCCCGTCAAAGATAAAAGGAACAGAGGTAGAATACACATGAGATGGATAGATTGAAGTAAGAGAAGTGATTAGGGATAGGGATTTTTCAGAGGAAGATGCTGCATGAATGATTGAGGATCGGATGCAACGGATAGGAACCTATGTATAGAGGTGGAGTATAAAAGTGAAAAAGAAGTAATAAGCTCCTGTGCTGCTGGCTATCACTTTAGGGATAGCATAGCAGGCCGTGGAACTCTTTCCTTTCCCTGAATCCCACTCTATTTTAATTTCAGCTTGGAAACAATGCAGATCTATTCTTCGTAAAGTCAAGCATATATATATATATATATATATATATATATATATATATATATATATATATATATATATATATGTGTGTGTGTGTGTGTGTGTGTGTGTGTGTGTGTGTGTGTGTGTGTGTGTGTGAGTGTGTGTGCGTGTGTGTGTTAGTGCGTGCGTGCGTGCGTGTGTGTGTGTGTGTGTGTGTGTGTGTGTGTGTGTGTGTGTGTGTGTGTGTGTGTAATTAAATCGTACCTAGTTTCTGCAGGGAAGGTACAATTAATTCCTTCCCCGTCCCATTGTACATATTCCCTACTGTCTACTGTATCAACCGGTTACAATTCTCTCGCATTCCCAGAAGTACATACGTACTTAGACGTAATAGGAGCTCTTACTTTCGCCAGGTTCCCTATACATGTATGATTCTGAAAGCCTCTTAATGAGTGACGATGCTGAGGATGGATTAATGTAGATGCAATGGGCACGAGACAAGTGAATGGTCTTTATCTAAATCCCCCCAACCCCCCACCCTTGATATTATCATTAAAAGAACACGAATTCCTCGAAATGACAAGGGAGTAATCATCTTTCTATCCTAATCACGTGAACTGTTCCTAAGTTCTCTGATGTTCCACATGAACAAATAGACCTTTCATGAAAGTAACCACAACAAGGAATCATTTAAGTTCTTCATATCTTTTGGTTAGCGGGTTCAACCTCTGCCATTTGATATAGAACCTCTCCTGAGAGATGTTGAGGATGCGTAAGTCACATTCCCATAAGGTTGTCTAATTTGTTTACACTCTTGCCTTATAAGAAATCAAAGGTTTTCTTGGTAAACATCTTCCTTACATGGAATTACCTGGGGGACTGACACCACCTCGTGAACGCTATCTGATAAGGAGCACAACCTCTGAATGACAGGACCTAGTTCTTTAACACTACATGGCCATAAACACCTGATTAATAACACCTGGTAATTGACGATATCTGGTAAATGACACAAACCTGACGACCCAACACTATCCAATGAATGACATTACCTGGTGATAGAACGGTACCTGATGAATGACACTACCTACAGAATGACACTATCTCGTTATTCAACACTGCATAATGTATGAGACCCCTTGTGAATGACGCTGCCTGATGAATGACACTGTGTCCGGTGACTAATACCTTGTATGTTCCGCAGGGTGAAGCCATCGTGCGGGGAGCGACCTCGGAAGCGGGACTGGCAAAGCGTCAACAAGTCCATGGAGGAGGCTAAGAGGCAGCAGGAGGAGGCGATGGTGAGCGCCATCATCGCCAGAGTAAAGCTAGAGTGCGCCATGGAAGGAGAGGATTGCTCCAGACGAGGCTACCAGAAGCACTGAGCCGAGAAGCAGGAGGAGAAATTACAAATATATGTGTATAGTATAAGAGTGATTAACGAGGTTGACAAATCATGATATATATTGTAAATATGGATGTAGTTATGTAGAGACGAAGAAATGAGCAAGACAGGAGGAACCCCCGCGAGATGGCTGTGGCTACTGCTGGAAGAGCCTCTACTTACGAGAAAACAGTGAAGGGTTGAAGTACAGTAGATGGACTGATAACAGTAGTGGCAAAAGAGAGCCAAGAAAGTAATGAATTACGTGAGAC
Source organism: Panulirus ornatus (assembly GCF_036320965.1). Taxonomy (NCBI): domain Eukaryota; kingdom Metazoa; phylum Arthropoda; class Malacostraca; order Decapoda; family Palinuridae; genus Panulirus; species Panulirus ornatus. Next base: position 18,050,010 of record NC_092260.1, on the reverse strand, counting down.
ACAGAGGAAAAGAGGAAAAAGTTAAAGCTATCGTATAAGGACAGGGAGAGAAAGACGAAAGAGAATTAGACAAACAGTGTTCAGAACTCGAAACATGATGCGGTGATCGACAGTTCCAAAGAGGGAATGAACTGGGGTCCAACCGGACCATCTGGGAAAAAAAAGCGGTGTTAGAAAGAAAAAAAAAAGAGACGAGAAAAAAAAAAAAAAGAAAAGGTATGACTTCATTAGGTCACGAGATGCTTGAGTGTTTCAGAGTGTTTTCCAAATTTGAAACTTTACCATCAAAACAAAAACTACCGTAAGCGAGATCTGGAGGACACAAGAGCGATCCATGATACGCGAACAGGAAACCAGAACAACGAAGAAAACCAGACGCATCGGTGTAGACACCTAAGGTGCGATGAAGTTTCTACGTCAAAGGTAGACAACATAGAAACGGGACTTTATTACTCCTATTTTCAACACTCGCACGACGACTCGAATACATTCTAGGTACACTGCATTAACTCATCTTTGGTGTATTATCAAATACTAAATGCTAAAAAAGAATATAAGCATCCTCTGCCCAAGTGATGTTCTCAAAATGATCATAGACAGAAAACGGAAAAAAGCAGCAACAGAAAATATCAACCTAAAAAAAATAATAAACTATTACTATGAGAATGGGAATTGCTAAACAAAACAATTGAAGATCGACAGCAAATCAGTACATTTCCCAGTCTCAGGACCTTCCCCCACCCCCCCCTCAAGTACTGCTTGTCTTGTGAGAGTTCAGTACACATTTAACAAACAAAACAGTATTCTTAAGTATCACTTAACATGTAGAATTACCTATATGTAGATAAGTGAATTCTCACACCGTCATAATACCTCAAAAAAAAAAATAAATAAAAATACTGAAATCATAGCTAGTAGGTAACCTCACTCAAAGAGGCTTAAGAAAACGAAAGACTCATAATAATAAGTGGCGCAGGCTGAGGAACCGACACTCTCTTTGGGGGGAAGTCAAACTCTCGAGCAGGGAGGAACCGAAGGCCTGTCCACCCCACCAACATCACGTATCAACGCCGACTGACGAGCGCGGGAAACTCCACTCAGGAGTTCTTGTCGAAAAAGAGAGAGAGAGAAATTAAAAAAAGGACGAACTATTCTGAATATTTTACGTGAGCTAAACCTCTGGTGCTCCTTATGTCCAGTTTCTTATTAACAACTATCCCGTTTAATATACAAATAAAAGATAAAAAAACTTTTCCTCAGTAGAATAGACGAAGTTTCAAGTTTTTCATCAATTATAGGAGATATTTTCCTGCTTGCTGTGGGTGTGTTGATAATATTGTGCATTTCTTCATCTATATGTGTTTCTCATTGTCATAAAAAAAAAAAACATCCTTTTGAGAGATTCTCTATTGAATAGATTTATTTAGGATAAGGTTTAGCCGCGATATCGTTACCTGAGCGACGGTTCTGTCTCGCTCTCCGTTCGTTATTTTCCACCTTTTTCTCTGCCGGGGTCGGGGGTCTGGTCCCTGACGGAAGCCCAGGCGCAGTTTGTACATCAACGAATTTCATTGAATTTTATATTCTTGCAAGTGTCGGAGTTTTTGCCATTTTACTATTTGCATTAAACTTTTTAGCTTTCCAATTAATCTGAAAGGCTAGAAGTCGTGAGAATTGTGTCGATGCGTGGCATGTCGTGGATAACTGTGAATGTTTGAACATTTATGATTTTACACAAGCTCCTCTGGGTATTCTCTGGGATTCGTAGTGTATTCCGGACGAGTACGGAATCAAAGCAGGCATTTCCTTGAAGGAGGTGCTGAAGGACGAAAAATACGCTCGAGAGAGAGAGAGAGAGAGAGAGAAAGACAGAAACAATGAAATCCCGAAATATAAATTCATGTGGTAAGCCAAGACTGTAGGTTCGTGTGTTCAGTAAGTCTTCGTTTATTAAAGTTGGAGGAACAGTTCAACATTATGTACTCGTTTATTTCATACGTGTTGTTATCCGTACTGTGGTCTTTCCTCTTGACGTATTGTGTTCTCTCTCGAGTCTGTCTACTACCCTAAGACGGTGATAAATTGCCAAATGACTGTTTCATCTTTGTTTCTCCAGCCAGTCATGAGCAGGATCGGAATATGTCAAAACTAGCATCACGAATTAGCCAGTCACACAGGAGCAACACAGACACGACAGCACTCAGCCAGGCAGGAAGGAGGCCACAGACACACACACACACACACACACACACACACACACACACACACACACACACACACATCAGCGTTTTCTTTGCCTTGCTCAGCCATAAAACCAATAAACAAAATTATACTGAACATATTTCAGAATACACAACACACAAAAAAAATCCACCTGAGTCTGAGAACATGTCGCTATAGAAGCTTTCCGAATGGCTTAATTGGGAATGAAACATGAAATCTAGTCACGCTCTGTAATTAATTAGTGTGGGTAAGAATCGCCAGTTACGAATGCGGTAAACTGCCAAGATCTTGGACGGCGTGTGTGTGTGACATGTTCCGTACATATATACTTCAGGTCGAAATCAGCTGTACAGTGATTTCAGAGACTGTTACGTACCTGACCCACCCCCATGAAAATTAGGAATGACGTTTAATGATCATAGATTAAAAAAAAAAAAATAGATAGGTAGAAAGATAGCTTGAAAATCCACTTTTAAGATTCCCGAAAACAGAGAGAGAGGATCGAACGGCGGAGCCTTCGATGAACCCGACCTATTAACCTCGCTGGCTACAGTGTCCCCTGGATACGAATGTCTGTCTTTTATAAAAAAAAAAAATGTTGATGAGACAAACCGTTGCAGCGCCTGTCGCACGGAATTTTCAACTCTTCACAAATACTTACATAAGACATAAATTAGGAAGCCAGCCCTATGGTTTTACTAGCAATCTAGCCGAGAGTTTCTACATGTGAGACGCCAATTTCTTGGGGGTTCTGTAATAAGGTTATATGTGAATACCATTGATATATCAATCGAAAGGGCCATGGACACTTAACTAATTAATCATCAGTCATTCATTAATCATCGAGTCGAAGTACTTGTGCGCATAAATGACGGGTAGGGCTTTTACAACCACAATTCCAATCGATTCGGTCATATGTATCGTATTTGAATATCACAGATTCAAAGATCCACAGAAAGACGCAACAGAACGTGTGTAAGAAAAGGAATGGAACCTTGCCGTCTTAACGCTAATCTCTCCCGAACATGAATGATTTACAAAACAAACAATTCCTGTGTATCGGTAATACTTTGTTACAATAAGCCTGACATTCAAGAGTCAGACATAATCTTTTCAAAGTGTTTTGATTCTCCTTTTTTGTTCAATACTGTTACCAGAATAGTGCGTTTTTCATGTGCATGTAAAATGATTCACAAAATAAAAGTTTAAATAACTTTCTCCATAATTCAGATGTACAGTACAAAGATGCAACTTACAAATACAAGGAATTATTATCAATGATTTACAAAGAAAAAAACGATCTTCTTAGCTTCAGTTTATGTATTAACCAAAATCCTCTAAACACGTATCATAAAATAATATCATTTTGAAATACGTACGACAAGAGAGCTTGCAAGACGTTTTAACTCTTTAATCACAACTAATGACTCAAGAAACTAAGATAAATTCAGCTGCTTGAGCCGGTACTCACGCTGTATCCCAATAGATGTTTAGCGCTACGTGCTCGCTCTAACACAGCTTTGTGTAACGCTATTTTGGTGTCAAAGACGTTTGGCTGGAAGTCACGAATGCAAATGATAAGTCAAGGAGTACTTAAGCCCTAGATGCTTAGCTGACTGTTTAACGGAAGAATGGTAAGAGAAAATTAAAATGCAAACTACTTAAGGCCATACACACGAAACAGAACAAAAATAACGAGTATATGCAAAGAAATATATGATAAACTAAAACAGCAGAAGCCCAACGGCTCCTAACGAGGCTGTTTTTGACAGTGGAAGAGATAGGATAGAGGCATTCGTTGTCTTTCTGTTTATCTTTGAAGGCGTGGTTTTCGGAGCCTCATATATCACTCAACATTCTTATCACTGATGAGCAAAGAGCTACTAACTGTGTTCTCATAGATTAGCCCGGTAAGAGTAGAAAGACACACACACACATATTTCAAAGAGGAAAAACTGTAAACTTTTCGTGTAATTAAGGAAGTGCAAATAATGTAATTAAAACAAACATTTATTTTGGAAGACTCTCTTGACTTGCACTTTTCATTTTTCACTGTAAGACGAGAAGCTGCAAAGCAGTGATGCTAACCGCACAAATATGATCATAAACGAGGATTTGATGTACACTCCAGCTATTTCAAGAAAAAAAAAATGATAAATACAATATTACATTTTCTTCAAACGCGGTCTACAGAAGAGGAATCATTAAAAAGAAAAATATTACTTATATCACTTATATTATGAAGCAAAATGTTTCATTCAGGCTTTTCGTTTATATTTGTTTCCTGAAACCAGTATGTACAAATGGCAGATTAAGTCAGTACCTGCAATTCATGGGAAATTGTATTTTCCGTTGCGTGCAAATAGGTGTGATTCTCCCCCATACCGTCACAGTATGGAGAGCACATCTTTCACTGCGGTGACATTGGGTTTTTGCTCATCCGTTAACTGAAAGTATACAATTCAATGTGTACATACACGTCTTCATGTCAGTAACAGTGACATATACTGGCAATCCATGTAGAGGTACAATGTTCATGTGTACGTGTCCATGGCTCTTTTAAGCCGCTGGGTCATGACTGGGGATAAACAAACGGGAGATTATCAACGCTCACATAGTTTGTCTTTTTTTATTGTTTAGAATATATTATCGTCACCTACATTCATGGGTAGTATTAGATTTCATCTCAACAAAGTTTCCATATTCCCAGATACTTTTTTTTTTTCTCTGTTAAAGCTACTTCCTGAACATGACAATCTTGCCGAAAGAAGTCCCGGAGACTTAATTCTATATTCTATATTCGTTTAGGAAGAGTTAGTCTTTTCTTCTTTTCTTTTTTTCCTTCTTTTTGAGCAATTTGGTGCTGCGATCATTTTTCTTTATACGTATGGACTGCCTCTTCGCCCCCCGTTTTCCGGGGTGTGTTCACGAGGCTTTGAGCGAAGTAGTAGAAATTTGTTTACGTAGTACTTACTTTCCATGATGTCAAAAGGTATCGTCCAAATATTATCTTATATATTGGAATTCATTAAAAATACGTCTTTCAGTTAATACAGCGAAGTACCTAATCGTTCACTAGTCTTTGTTAAGTTAATTAGAGTTCAAGAGAGAGTAGTGAAGAAAAAAAATTACGATGTCGCCAAACACTGTGGTACACATGTTCGCTTGCTCTTCACCCTTTAGAAGTACATCAAAAACTACCTCAGATACACTGTTTTGTCACTGCACGAGATTTCTTTTCTCTTTTTTTTATCATATAAATGACGTAGCAAGGTAAGGTTCCCTGCATAATAACGTCATGTTAACTTATAAGGATAAGGATGACTGAGAATGTTGTTGAAACGGGGGTTAATTAAAATGTCATCGGCTAACTGATTGGCAGAAACAGTTATCAAACTTATTTTCTGTTTCCGTCGAAAACGCTTTAGGGCTGCCTGATGATCTGAACGATTTACAGTACATTGTAATCCCTTTTAATTGTACGAAAATTTAGGCTATAGGAACTGATTTTCATGTGTTTTCTGGCTTGAGGATGAGCAATTTTCCTGAGTGACTTTCCCTTGATATTGTTACAATGTGTTGTTGATATTTACAGTTATGATTTAGGTAGTGCTCTCTGTATCAACCTGCTTAGCTAGGAGACACAGGGGGATTGCTCTGTCCGCCGCCTTGCTTCGTTGTACGACAGACTGAGTATAATAATATACTGCAGGTAAGCGAAGCTTACCGGCACAGTGTTTGTGTGTATGCTGATGGACTACACTATAATCAAGTCTAAATCTAAATCTGTGATATAGGTAAAGACTTGTAAACTTCCTGATGCAAGTGACGGGTAGGCTAGCACGGCTCGAGGGACGGTTGGGCAATGACGTCACAAAGCAAGGCAGATTTAAGTGAGTTCGTTATCACATTTCAACGACCAGCGTGCGTGGTCCTCCAGCGTATTACATTATAATCATACAATGTTATTTCTCGCTGTATCGTAAATATATATATATATATATTTTGCTGAATATTTATATTAGTGGAACTTTTCATTAATTAATTATGGAATTACTATCGTTCAAATTGCCTTGTTTTCGTTATTAACAAAAAGTATCGTTACCTAAAATAAAAACAGCTGTTGTTGTCTTCTCGCGATATCAATAGAGCGAGTTTCCAAAATCATTAAGCAAAGGAATTCTTGTTTCTCCGACGTTCGTTCTTTACGCATAATTCTACGATACATATACTTGCATTACCCCTTATTCTCCATACTTCTCTTGAAAATACCAGCTTAGGGAACCAAAAGCTTTAGCACAAATGAAGCCAAAGAAGACAGTATTTTAGTTTTAACTAAAAAAAAAAAAATGAGTGTTTTCAATCAAATGAACTCAATATTTTTTTCTGAGAAAAAATCTGAATTTCTGGTGATGGTGAAAAGACTCACTAGTCATTACTCACATTTGTCGTAGGTGGTTTATCACTGCACTAGGGTGTGAGAACGGTTCTATGTACACTAGGTTTCTACTAAACTTTAAACAGGTTGTTGCCAGTGCTCGTTCAGGCCAGTTAGCTAGCTAGTATCTTGGGAAATGTTTCCCCCAAGCCCCCTAGGTTTCGAGTTGCCTGTTTACTTACTTCCTGCACTAGTTACCGGCGCCAAAATCCCCAACAGCCGCCGAAATAATCCAGTTATCAATTACTACGTGCAGTACAAGGCTCAACTTGAGAACGACAGTGCAACCAGTAGGTATGATAGCCTAGCCTATGGCATGTCCCTTGAAAGTCAGGTTAAAAGGCCACGTCTGTCATACCCCATGGTCGTATACCGTCGTGCTCAAGGGACGCTCCGTAGTGTTCAAGAAGAGCGCCACTGTCTTGCCCAGGGAGGTGGTGAAGATTACATTTCAGATTAGAATTACCTTTACTAATCACTCATCAGATATAGAGAAATTACATCATTTACTTCTCGTTGCAGTGGTCATCTGAGTCGGTCACTCAACAAAAGACAGTCACCCAACAGAGTCTAGGACTTTTTATGGTTTCAAAAGACATTTATCTCCTTCTCATCCGTCAGTTGTTATCAACGCAATGACAAACAAGCTTACTAAGCAGCCCAGCCGCTTTGCACAAGTTTGGAGAAAATTATAACAAAAAATGTGGATCTGAAAACAATATGTTATGAATTATGCCCGTTAATGAGCGGTCATCTTGAAGACTTAAAGACGGGTGTAATGTTACTGGAAAGCATGTGACTGATTACTGTAGGTGGCAAAACAGTATGAGAAAAGCTTGTGATTCATCGCCTCGAAAATGGCAACAGTATGTGTAAAAGGCCTGTGACTGATCAACTCTCCAATGGCAAAGATATATGTGGATAGTTTGTGACTGATCGCCTCGTCAATGACAACATTGTATGACGTTAGCATTGTGAATGAATGAATGCCTCGTCGATGGCAAAGTTATACCTGGACAGCTTGTGACTGGTCGCCTCGCCAGGGCCATCCAAATACCAGGAAGCCTGTGACTGATCGCCTCGTCAATGACAACGATGAATGAGGAGAGCTTTGTGACAGAACGACCCGACGATGGCAGCTATTCTAGCTA
>NC_092260.1:17999698-18039698 GCF_036320965.1 Panulirus ornatus | reverse complement strand
GTTGGCTGACTGAATATAGATAGCATTCTTTTAGAAAGAGAGAGAGAAAGAGAGAAAACGAAAAAGAAAAAAATGCCGCAATATTTGTATTTCTACATTAATGAAAACAACCATTTACAACTCATTACCTCCTGATATTGTCTCGTTTATTTACTCTGTCTCTATTACCTCATTAATCAAAATATTCAAGTGTTGGAAATAATAAGTTGTTTAATAATCATGTTACCTTAATTGAATACCCCACCATGTCACTTTACTTGATTACCCCCCCCCTCATGTCACCTTACTTAATTCCCCCCCGCCCCCCAGTGCACTTCTCAGTCAGTGAAACAGTATCTAAACACAATCTCGTCCGTTCAAAAAAAAAAAAAAAATGGATTTTGAGATTTTTGTATCTAACAGTCACCCAGGACTTGAGATACTCAAGCTGCCGCGCATGCGTAACTTCAAACCTCTTGAGTCACATCCAGCCGTCGAGTAAACGACACAATGTTCCTTGAGTACGTTGGACTAATTCTATGACCTGTTCCTGGCGAGTTTGATCAAAGGCCACGTTATCAAACCCACCTAGTGACCGTTATGATCTAGAGGGTTGCATCGTTGTTCTTGAGTCTAACCCAACGTTTTTCAAGTAATCATATATATATATATATATATATATATATATATATATATATATATATATATATATATATATATACTGGAGCAGCATACGCCCACTGAGGATGCAATAATAGATATAAGTCAAAGCACAGCGCATTCGGGAAAGGGACACATGACGCTTATGTTACCCGCTGTGCACGAAAGTCACGAGCAATTAACATCAACACCAGATTAGAGACAGCTCCGGAAAAATATTGTGTCCATTATCTGGGGAAGGATGGATGGTGCGGAGGGAAGAGCAAAATTTTAAATGGTACAGACAAGTAAGAACATGAGGTGAAGTCAGCACAGAGGTTTACATATGGATTTGAATTTATATGATCGCGAAATTTTAAATACTCTGTCATTGCTTAACATCAGAGGTTCTGTAACGTGAAGCATCTATGTTTAAGATAAACACACACACACACACACACACACACACACACACACACACACACATATATATATATATATATATATATATATATATTATATATATATATATATATATATATATATATATATATATATATATATATATATATATAATACCTAACAAAACCCTTTCAGATCAAGTATAGCATAATAATTTGAAGACTCCGATGAGGTCGTGACCATTACAGTTTACCGTACTGCCCTTCTCCATATAGCCATTCTTCCCCTAGTGTGCATAAGTAGCCTGCTCATCTTCCCGACTCCCTCATCAGCAGCTTGGGTTTCGAAAACTAGAGGTGACCGAAAACCAAAGCAAGAAATCGTAGAGATATGAATACGTACGAATGTGTATGGGATACTGTGTTCACATCAAGCCAAAATGGATTTATTTTTTCTTTACCAATCGTGACGTGACGCCATGCTCTACCGTCACACATGCAGGCGTGGCCATGTGAGGGGTGACGTCGGGTGTTGTGTCACGCTCTGTAAAGGGGCGTTGGATGGATGCGAGGCGAGGCTGGTGTCGACCGGTTACAACCTTCCATCCATCCCCCCCGACGACCCGTGACCGTTGAGGTTATTTTCGACAGGTCAGGGAAAAAAAAAAAATTAAACAAATAAAGTGACGATTGCTGTATACTTAATATATGCTACCAATTCGCATTCGCGATTAAATCATGTTTACTGCATATATTCAGATTTGCTCTCGTTTGCTATCAATACAGTGAATTCTTATCCAAAAAAAAAAGAAATAAATATTATATCATTTATATATCCATATGTCTTCTGGTTTCATCTCGTATATATGCCATTTCCTCCCCCCCCCCCCTCCCCTCTCTTATATTTTCACATAACGAGATATTTTATCGTTGGCTTCTTCGTGGAGGTCGAATTTTGCTTTGATTTTGGGGTGGGAAAATTTCCAGACCGATGAAGTTACTCAATAGATATAACAATAGAATTTAGAATTTTCTATCAAGACGTAAGCCAGTCTTAGCGAGGCTGCGTTGCCAAGAAACGAACGACAAACACGACGATGTTAGTTACTCAGTTCTTGGAAGTTCATTTGCATGTGGGATTTTAACGCCATTTAGTATATTCTCGTCAGGACATCAAATGATTTTATAACTATTGAATTTACCTCACATTTACCCCCCTTTTCATTAAGAAATTACACTACCCTTCCTTGTGCTTTATGGAGATAGTGTGTATCTTGCCCATCAAATTTTTCTATTCTACTCTATGTGACGAATACTCAATAAAATCAAGAAATAAACGGTGTTTCATTCTCGAAATCTTCAACAAACTGTGTGCCTCCATTAAAATTTGATGCACCTAACTTAGCAAAAGAGCAGGACTGGATGAAAGCAAAAGTGTATGGATCAGAACCTTAATGTCTGTAGAACAGTTGTCTTACTTTCGTGGGTACAAGACGGGGCACGAGAGAGAAAAACAGAAAAGGCGAAAAACACACTCCTTTCGGATAACTATATAGAATGATTCAGGGGGATATGAACCAGTAACATTTTGAGTACGACGCGTCGGTGAGATCCTTAGTACCTACAAGTATGAAGGCCTGTCCTCTGACGTGACCCATAAGGATCAGGTCAAAGGTCATGGCATTACAGCCAGGGGTATCACACCGCCGTGCTCAAGAGGTTATGAAATCAAGTTCCTTGACAGAGTCCTCAAAAAAAAAGAAAAGAAAATAGAGTTTACCATCAAATGAGTCCCCTACCCAATGCTTTCTGTTCTGTTTTCTTCATCAAACTACATTGTCACACACACTCATGTTTATGCGGTTATCACATGTACACAATATGATAAGATATATATCCTTTTATTCTTGCCCCCCTGTGCAAGTGAGTCTGTGAATACTGGTTACTCTTTAATTGTCAACTTCATTTACATCATTGTGAGACACCATCCTTGAGAGGATCCACCTTTGGTATGCAGTAGGTGTCATTTGCTGTACTGTAAGTCCTCTTTTCTTTCGATGGAAGCAAAAAGACAATGTCAAGACTCAATGGGCCATACATTTGTACAGGACATACACCCCATAACAACTCTATTGCCTCCTCTCTAAATGATATATATATATATATATATATATATATATATATATATATATATATATATATATAACATAAAACGGGGAGAAGAGAAGAATATTTCATGGGAGTGTCTTCTAACAAAGGAAACATTTTTTTACGACTAAGTTCGACTTTTCAAGCTTCAGAGGGTGGTCTCCGGAGTTCAACTTTCGAGAATAAAGTGCTTAGACGGTAAAGGAATGTCGTTCGCGAAGGCATTACCAATTAATACAAAAACAGGTTGAGCACCACACAGAATTCAGTTTTACTAAGGATGACGTCATAAAAGTCTTGCCTAGTAGGAGACACACACACACACACACACACACACACACAGTTTAAAGGTGATGGATCTCGAACATACCTTCAAGGAAACAAGTGTTTCTAACGTACGCCAAACAATAGATATAACGAACATATTTATCCTATTAAGACGTTACTTCATGAGACCTAACCATCTTTCTCCTCATTAAAGTTCATTAAAGCTGTATCCTCCAGGCATTTTCCCAGGTGACTAAAGAAACCCAGAAATGATCCATCCAAAATGGAAGAATACTCATAGCGTGGTTCATTCTCGAGTTTAGCTGATCAAATACAAGTTAACTGGTTTTGTGTTTATGGGGAAATACATGAGGCCAGAGAAAAGCCAAGGGAATGTTCCTTTTTAATGGAAAACACGATATGGAATAATGCGTCCTGAATGAAAGATTCTCAGCAGACAATCGAATGAGAGTTTCGGTGGCACCATCACATCTCCTGATGCTTAAAATCTGTTACTATTTTGAAGTTTCCCTTCTTCCCTGAACCGAAGTTTCCCTTCTTCCCTGAACACAACAAAAAGGACATGTATCTTCGAAGCAGAGGTGCGGCTTCTCTATCTTTCATAAGCTAGATCTAAAATCACTGGTAGGTAATCCTTCATTTGTCATTCTCGAAAGACCTGAATGGATCAACACGAAAGCCTTTTCCTAATCCTGATGAATAGAAAAAAAAAAAGATATATGGTTCTTCTTATGAATCTGACATTTAGACTTGAGAGTCTGAAAGCTATCCATTCTTCCTTTACCCAGGGTGTTACTATTGAACAATGAATTTCCTGTCGACAACTGAGGTAAAAAAAAAAAAAAAAAAAATCTTGAACAATTAGATTAAGGAAATATTCTCACTCTAAAACTATATACCTTATATCAAGGCCTTAGGTCTGGATTGTAGGATAACCATCGCAAATATAAAACAGTTCAGCCTCGCTCATAAAGCTGATGCGAAATTGATTTTTTGAATCACTTTAGAAAAAGTGGTGCAATACTAAATATGAAGTGACCAGGTTTTCTGAAGTTAACCATCAAAACATCTCTCGAAAAATGAAATAGAAAATAATATAACGGAATAAAACAGCAAAGAAAAAGTAAGCGCAATTCTAAATTCTGTTTTACACTTCATACACTGTATATCGCTTTAAGTTTCTATTTTTTAATAAAAGAATATCTATACTGCAGGTCTGCATTAAATGTGCAATTCATGCGAGACATTTTGTGACCTTAGCGAGAAACGTCTGGAATATAAGTAGGAAAAAAAAAACCTTTTTTTTCTATATACCTCCAATACTGAGGCTCAAACAACACTGAACAGCCTATCACGAATCACATAGTAATCCAACGAGTAAGGGTGTACCTCGAGATGCCAGTCACAGGGACTTAATTTTCTACAGTACTAGTCCTTGATTGAATAACATTTTCCTAACATTACTTGAAAGTAGTACAAAACTCTACTCAAGATACCTTAATGCAAAAGTCTATGATCTAGAAACGCAGCAAGAGGATGAAAATTATGTCCACAGCAAATTCAGAGCATCTCCCGAAACTGATCAATCCAATTTCAAACTGTTTCGCTAGGTACAATATGTGCATATAATAGTACAGTGAAAATCAAAATATCTGAGAATGTATAATGTAGTGGTCGGTGGCTATGTTTTTTTATATCAAGTCAGTATTAGATAAACAACCTTCATGATGCATTCTCAATGATGATATGAAGTTACGTATAAAGATGTTACTGTAAGAAACCAAGGACATTATACGAGATCAGTGCTTGCACCAGCAAGATGTTACTCTTTTTACGGTCCATTTGAATTTAAAAATCGTATCGGGCCTTTGCTATTTGCATAAGTATATTTCACGAAAGCAAAAATTCATGATATTGGTCACTGACAAGAATGTTCCTAAGAAGAACATTGGTGTTCATCTTCCCAAAGCGAGATATAATCACAACCTCGAAAGTTCAAGGGAAACAACGGGGACGTACAGTTCCAAGACGGGAATGTCCCGACGAAATCGGGAGGTATGTTCACTTGAAGTCTAAGCAACCCGTGTAAGTGATCTACTGATAACTTTCGGTGTTCCTACGCTTGTAGCTGTCAACATGTTCTACCTTGGGTAAAGGTGAGGTTTAAGGCCGCCCAAACTCAGTACAAAAAAAAATATTAACAAACACACATTCGACGGTGAACACACTACACTGGAATTAATTAAAAATACGAATATATAATTGATTATAAGATTTTCGGCAATGTTCGCAAGTAAGACGCGACGACTTATACAAATCCTGGTTGACATAATGTATAGGTTCTGAGAAAACACTGTTACATTACCTGAGCCTCCAATCACGATGATGATACTTGTGACATCCATAACCTGTTCCCAATACACTGTCTCATAAGTACCATAAGTACAAGTGCTAAGGAAACTGCTGAGCGCCTCTGCTGCAGACTTTGTTTGAGAGTATGACTTCTCTGGACACCTTGGAGGTAAATGCTCTAGTGTCAGAAGGTGGTCAATTTACTCTGCTCTCCACTCTCCTAAAATACCACTATCACTGAGACATAGGCCCTTCTGAAAATGTGTACACTGAAATGAGTCATGATGACGTTCCTCCGTCTTGCATGACTGGTGCTAGATGAGCGGAAAATATGCATGATATGACATTAATGTAAATGCCACTGAAAGAAACTTAAACGAATATGCTGATCTCTAAGTTAGCGTTTTGAATATATTGTACATGAAATATGACCGATAAACTTCATTCTACATTAAACAGAAGAGCCTAAACAATATGATCAAACAGCGTTTGAGGTAATCATAATCAGCGAAACATGATCATCAAACGCAGTCCGACGTATTATATAAATCTTAAAAAAAAGACTAAAGCTGAACAAGTGCTGGCGAACTGAACTGATATTTCAGACCTGCGACTCCAAAGAGTAGTTCAAATAAGAATGTTACGCCTTCAAACATCCGATAGCAAGAGAGCAAGTAGTGGGTGACGGTTGATCTCTTCGTTCAACCAGCGTCTCTGTATGCTAGTATGTGTGCTCTTGGCACTGACCAACGAGTTTGAAATCGTCACGTACGGACTTTTATTTACGCCAATAACCTTTCATTTTTAATTATGACGCCAATTACTGGATTCGTTTCGTATTTTTTTTCGGTGAATTAGGCGGCCGACGATTTGAATCGCGTCAGTTTGGATTGGAGTAGATACAGCTTGTGACAGGTGCTCGGTGAATGTTACCCACAACCACACTAGGTGAGTAGGTTATGTTAGATTAGTTTAGTTGGGTTTGGTAAAATCCGAAAAATTGCATTTTTAATATCTAATTGAATTTTAGCCAAAAAAAAAATTTGAATTCTCTGATGGTTCGCCGGCACTTATTCAACATTTTCCACAATGAATAGTAAAATATTACAGTACTTACCTTACGCCGGGCGGCAGGTGACAGACGTCAGTCACGAGGGACGAAACTTTTTTAGACACTTAATCACCTTTACAAAGTTTTCAATCAATCACACTTTCTAAGTAATCAAACTCCAAGCAATGTACACATATAACTTCTTACAGATCACTGTGTTCAAGCCATTTATCCTTAAGATATCTTAACATTTCAAAATTCACTATAGTAAAGGTGCATTTTCTGGAGCTTTCTTCACATTCACATACTTTTTACGCCATTTCAGATCATGATTGTTTTTGTTTTAATCAATTAATTGCACCCTAGGGTATCAAACCGATATTATTACAATATAGTACGTAATAATGGATTTTAAAAGGACCTAGTCCCACGCAAGGCACTTAAAGTATGCTAGCGCACGGCATCCAGATTTAACACCAGCCAAAGTGCGGGTGGCGAATGAGAATCAGATCTACCCAGGCTTTCGCGTATCAAGAAGTGGTGACATATTGTGGTGAGGGACTGTCCCCACGGCAGCATGTCACTAACCACAGGTCAGTCCAGGCAGTTGTGTTGTTACGTGTTCGGGTGGGGAGAGTTACAAAGGAGGTAAAAAAGGGGCTCATCCCCTACCCAGGCAACCTGCCGCACAGGTGTGTATCCCAATCTTAGTCTAGCTGAAACCACACTGTGCTTGCGGACCATAAAGCCCCGGCGACGGTAATTGTATCGGTGTAGAGAAACTGTAAATGGAACAAATCATAGTGTTGTAGTGGTATACTGTCGGATTTCAGTCTTTCCCTACAATGGACTGTGGGAAGGAGTGCCGCTGAGCGAATTCTCGACCGATAGCAGGTTTAAATTCATGAATTACTACTCAGTGATTGGTGAATGAGTGACGTGCGAGCACAGCCATGAGTGACGGTGCCCAGCTCCACATCTGCCATGTCCAAAGTTAGAAGATTACTTGCACTATGATAAGGATCACTTGCACTATAATACGGATGACTTGCACCATAATGTAATCACTTGCACTATGATCCTTGTAATAAAAAAAAAATCACAGTACCCTGTTCATTTTCCGAGAGTCCAAGTTAATACCACGATCACAGTATTTTGTCAACTATGACTTTTAATTCACACACTCGAGTTTATAATTACTTACAAATAAGGTATATCTGACACACGCCATAACGTACTGAACTGTCCTGTCTCCTGCCGAAGTCTGTGGAGAAATGAGGTGGTTGAATAGAGAATGGGCGTAGCTTGTTTTCAAATTTCACCATATCGTCTGTTGTTACACTCGGTAGTTGTGGACCAATGAGAACATGATGTCGGATGTCTTGATTTCTAGTTTAATTACCGGAGTCAAGTATAGGAAATCTATCCTTAAATGGTGCCTATAATATGGCTATAAAAAAGAAAAACTGCGGTATCTTGTGATGGCAATATCTTTGTTGTCGTTCATATACAATTGGTTCCGATGCCCTGATAGTTTTCAATATCCTATTGTTTTCAACGGACTATCGGACTATGATACTGTTACCAACCTCAATCCACCAACATCCTCACTCCATCACCGCCTTCATTCCACTCCATCACTCTTCCTCGTTCCAACACCATCCTCAATCCATCACAACCTCCACTCCACCACCTCCCTCGAGCGGACTCTGTCACCACCCTCAACCTACCACCCTCTCTTCATAATCACCCCGTTCCATCATCCTTACTCCATCACCAAACTTTCCATCACCATCAATCCACACTACCTTCACTCCATCATCACCAATACGCAATCAAGTAAGAATTATTCAGTATACCCAAAGATTTTTCGGTTGGTGGATACAACTTGACGATGACGGCCTAGAGGTGGTGTCAAGCATTTCTTGCTTCAATTTCCTTGTTTCCGTCATTTTTCTTTGTCCCAACACTTTATATAATAAGTAACTCATTCTTCGGACTAGTATAGCCACACTGAAGTACATATTACGGACACAATTGCAAAAATACTTCCGACGTGTAGAAAGTCCGTGGTACGACTCTAAACAAAACAAATAAGATATTTTTGATTATCAAGATTTTATCAATAAATGTAAACTTCATTTTCAAAAAAAATATATGTAATACATGATTTGATTTTGATATTATCATTAATTATTTTGAGGTAGTACATATTTTATTTTCGTAAATATTAGTACTCTCGAGTATAGATCTGAACCTGACTAAGAAATGTCTGGAAATTCCGGAATCAAAACGAACAGTATCTTATCACTCATGAACACAAAATGAGCTTGTGTGAAACCTCTTTTGTTGCCGATGAACAGTTCGATACCAAAGGGAAAATATATACGTATTCATTTATATATACATTTTAATTACTATTCTAATTATAATTCGTTATTTCTGTACATTATACCGATTTTTTTCTGATCTTCACAGCTCACACTACCATCGACAGCAGCTTATCGTAGAATGAAATAAATGGCTTCAAATCACTATACTCTTTCATTCGTGTCTACCCATTAACAGAGCAAAACAAAATCACTCGTATTCCAAAACTGATGGTATCCCTAAGCTGGTACATTACTTAAACTTAGTGAACTCTATAAAACTTCCACAATAGCTTTATAAACAGTAAACTAGTTAGAAAAGTGATCAGACTTTAACAAATTAACAGACATTAAGGCCTCTTGATGACCCCAGCACTTAGCTGGTTGAGGTTGGCAGAACTGTTGTGAGTTGGCCGGATCCTGTACGATAGGTTGGTAGCACTGCGCAAGCGCAAGTTTAAGGCGCGTATATCAACGTAGCATCACGTGTGGTGGAAATTTTTGCTGTTATCTAAGCAGTTATGTGGTCGAGTCTTAGTGCAACGCTTTATATGGTGCATCGAGAGTCATAGATTGTTGTGATGATAAAGAGAATTCCTGGCAGTGAGGATGCTGTGTAATTTTGAAAAGAATCCGTTTTGGCGGCTTGGCGTCATCTGAGGGAAGCTGGTCGTGCTTGGAAATACCGTACCAAGAATTGTACAGCATAGTCTGGCCTGCTGCGATGTGTCACGAACAGCTGCATTAAGGTCAAGAGAGGAAATGCTTCAGGTAAGATCTACTTGGTTCTATGGAGTGGCACAGAATATTCCAAGCTGTAGTTAGACTGCGGCGTTTTGGTGGTAAGATGGCGGATCACGCGGTTGCGAGGAAGGGTCGGTTTGAGAAAGTTCTCAGGTTGGGTTCCAGAAGTGAATTGCTCTAGAATGATGAAGCAGATTGATATGTACTGAAGTTAGTGTTGGAGAAGGACTTGGAGTGTGACAAAGTGGCATTGGTGTTAAAGGGTTAATGAGTAGAAAAGTTTATGGACAGAGGCAAGAGGTAAGTGTGTGAACTGATACACTGACTGGTGTAGAAAGGTTTGGTAATTAATTATGTAATTTAACAGGCTTTGTGTTAATAATGAACGCCTGAATATGAATGATTTGTGAACTTTTGGAATAATGTATTAAATGTGAATAAGGTTTCATTTAGTTTTGAAAGGAAATTGTCTTGTGTTTATTGTTTTGTATTTGTCAGATATTATTCTTAAGACATTTCTTTTTTACTTGTCAAAGTAAATTTTTCTTGTTTCAATGGCCTATGCAGGAATTCATATGTACAAATTTTTTATTCTTAGGCAAAGCGAGCCCTGTGTACATAGCTATTGATCTTATTTTTCTGTAAGGGCAATTTCATGTCATTATATGTATATATATATGTATATATATATATATATATATATATATATATACATATATATATATATATATATATATATATATATATATATATATATATATATATATATATATATATCGAAACGGTATATTCGAATGCCACTTATTTCATGTTAGACAAGACGGCACGAACAGTCGAAGCCATCTCATTAACTTTGTTAGCAGTAACTTGGCAGTATAATTGTAGTCCAAACCCTCAAGACAAGATTTCCTTCTTGAACTTTTTTTTAGATTGGCCTAATGATCTGCCAACGCCTGACGTACGATGAAAGCTTCTGCTGGATTAAAACGCACTCGTGCCAACGCCAGACGTACGATGAAAGCTTCTGTTATAAAAAAAAGAAGTCAAGCACCTCCTTCCCTTATATAAAAATGTAAAAAGACCATTTGAAAACCAATCAAATTCTTGAACTTTCTTTCTATAACATCTATTGAACATAAATCATTTTGTCGGAAGAGAATCACTTGTATCTGGAAATCATGTCCCCGTTTTCAGTATCATACAACACCGCCCAAACATAGCTTATACCTACTCTCAAATGAAGAATAGCCCAGAAAGTTACTTTAACATATTACGTAGCAGCAATGAGATTCCACAAGACTTGTGGTACCTTCGAGTTACGCGCTAGACGAGACGTCTCGTCATGATAACTAATGAACTAACGGTGAGACATTATATCTTATGATTAAGCTCAATGATCATAATCATAGCAAGATTAGTTCAATAAATGATAATGTTGATAATAATTATTATGATTATTAGTCATGTTATTTGACAAGAACTCCGAGCCTAGAACGTCACCTAAACTTAAGTTTTTTCTTATTGTTCGAGAGGAGCCATGCTGGAGAAATAGTGAGTTCTAATTTCGTCTTAAACCCTTGTCTGAGCTGGTGTCCTCTGTACAACTGGAGACGATATGCCATCCGGCCCTTGCCTTGCTATGAAAAAAAAAACTCATCAGTTTGCTTGTGTTTTTCTCACGTGTTCATGTGGAAAGAGGTGCACTTGTGTACAGATGTAGGCATGAGACGAAACCTGACATATGTGACCAACGCAAGACATTACACCAGATATAGATGGCCATTGCACGTCCAGCCAATAGACTGGCTGCAGGAGCACAACGCACGGCAGCAGTCGTTGCCCCGCCCACTAATTTCTTTGCTTATATTCGTTAATCAAAATCCATCAACCAGATGATGTATTCTTGGCAGCAGACTCATTACCACTTATTGTTAAGTTTCACAAAGTTATATTTGCAACTGCAACAGAAGTAATGTATTTACTTGCCTACATGACTCGGTTAAACAACCGATTTTCTTATTCAAACTGCTTATTGAGACCTTTACATAGATGGCCTCGCCCAAAACCCAGGATAGAGCGATTGACAGTGTCAGTTGTACCCAGGCCGAGCTTGGGAGTACGTACAGTTTGCGTGTTACGTGATTGACAAGTGCGTTACTGGAAGAGGGTTTTAGACTCGTGCTAGATGTATGTATATACATACACACGTGATAGTGTACTGGATGAACGTTGCAACTGTAGTGTTTTTATTTCAGGAAAATTATTGTTATTGTATAAGTGAATTTCACAAAATCGTGAAACTGTGTAACATATTTCACTGTCCAGTGACGCTGTGATATAAATTGGCATGAAAATAAGTTATTTGAGTAATTACTCGACTGAGGTGGGAAGTGTTTGACTTTATGTGTATCATCCGCTCTCGTGTGGGTCAGTGATTAGTGAACTGTATAGTGAAAATATTTGTTTATAATTGCGATATATTGCGACTTGATCAGTGCATGGTAACTGGCAACAGTTAGTGATGAAAGTGATTAATGAAAGATGTGGTAAAACATTGATATACGGTGATGATAAATGGCTTCAGTGAAATGCAGCCTTCAGCAGTTATATAGAAAATCATGAATTTAATGTGATTACCTGAAAAGTTTATAGTGATTGATTTCCTGAGTCTTGCGAGTGACGGCTTCCACCAACTGGCCGGCAAAAGGTAAGTTACATGATTATCAACTTGTTTGACTATGATTTGCGAGTGACGGCTTCCAGGCCCTTCCACCTAATGGCCGGTAGAAGGTAAGTAACATGTTTATCAACTTGTTTGACTATGATATTTCATATGAGATTCTTCATTGGTATATGCCCTTTGTTCGAAATTTCGCCATGATGTTTCAGCTGATAATAGGTGACGTGGCGAGTGTTGTTTGACCTTGGTGTTTGAGCTAATTAGATATAGGTGATATGTCCTGTATTTTTTTCGCCATGTTGTTTCAGCTAATTATAGTTGATATGATGAGTGCCGTTTGGCCATGATAATTCAACTAATTATCTGTGATATGTCCAGAGTGGTTTAGCCATAATGTTTAAACTGATTATACAAGAGATGTGTCCAATGTTGTTTCGCCAGATTGTAGATGACATGTCGTGTATCCATTGTTGTTTCGACTGATTGTTATGTAATATATCGAGTCCTGTTTGGCCATCATATTTCAGTTAATGAAAGGTAATATGTCCAGTGTTGTTTGGCCATGACGCTTCAAGTAGTTAGAGGTAATACGTCTAATGTTGTCTGGTTTTGATACTTTAACTGGATATGGTTGATACGTTGAGTGCTGCTTGGCCATTATGTTTCAACTAATGGGTTACAAGTCGAACGATATTTGAGATGTTTCGACTGTCTATAGAGTATATTTTGAACCTTATTTAACGATTACTTCTCATTCTTTCTGAAAAAAAATGATTGTCCCATGTAAAAAAAGTAAAAATCCCCGTGTGTACGCAATGATATACCACAAAAAGTAGTATACATTACTCTATATTGATGTGGTTGTTTGTTGGATTTAATGGTCAGCGCCCTATGGGGAACCAATAGGCTAGGCATCTTTATTACTGTTTTTTTTTTATTTTTTTTATAACCATGCTTTGCAAGTGAGGGACCGCGAAAAATAGAGAACATAGTAATGTGATCCGACAAGCGTGGGAAGTTGAAAAATGATTGATGAAGATAATTTTAAAAGTGTCTGAAAAATACCTAGAAAAACAGATGGCTTTCTCTGTGGCATTTATGCATCTGAAGGTAGCATATAATAGGGCCGACAGAGACGCCTCGTGGAAGGTGTTAAGAATATATGTTGCGGGAGCAAAGCTGCTTGAAGCAGTGAGTTTTCATCAAGGGTGTAAGGCTTGTGTACGAGTATAGGGTTACTTTCTCCAAGTGAAGGTTGGTCTGCGGCATGAGTATGTAATGTCACCATGGTTTAATTTGTTTATGGATGGGGTGGTGAGGGAGGTAAATATTAGTATTGGAGAGATGGGCGATTATGCAGTCTGCAAGAAATGAGAGGACTTAGGAAGCGAGTCGGTTTTTGTTTGCTGGTGACACTGCATTGGTGGCGGATTTGAGTGAGAAACTGCAGAAATTGGTGACTGAGTTTGTGAGAGTGTTAAAGCAGAAAGTTGTAAGTGAATGTGAATAAAAGCAAGGGTATTCGGTTGAGCAGGGTTGAGGGACAGGTTAGTTGGGGTATGAGTTTAAATGAAGTGAAGTGTTTTAGATACCCGGCAGTGGAAAGAGAGAACCTTATTTGAGAAAGCAAAAATGGGTATTTTTGAAGGAATGATATTATATGCTTGCAAGGCACGGGGTTGGGCGGAGGAGAGTTAATGTGTTGGAAGTGAAATGTTTGAGGACAGTATGTGGTGTGAGGTGGTTTGATCGTGTAAGTAATGAAAAGGTGTGGCTGAGAGAGCAGAAGAGAGTGTGCTTAAATGGTTTGGACATTTGGAGAGAATGAGTGAGGAAAGTTGACAAAGAGAATATATGTGTCAGAAAAAAAAGGGAACGGGGAGACCAAGCAGGAGATGGGAAGATGGAGTGAAAAAGATTTTGGGTGATTAGGACCTGAACTTGCAGGATTCTGAAAAGCGTGCACAGGATAGAGTGAGCTGGAACTATGTGGCATACTAATGGGGTCGACGTGCTGTCAGTGGCTCCCATGGGATTCTATGGAGCTATCCAAGTTCTGCAGTCGACTTTGCGAAAATGTCTGTTCCTTGTGGACACCACCCACAATGACCAGACACCTAGGTCAAGATGGATTTGACACAAACGTAGTTTATTGATAATGCCTCCCTGGATTTCGTTTAAATTCAATTCGTAACATAAAATGTATCAGCTTTTGATGCGGACATGGAATCTGGAAATATCACACAGTCTGTTTTGATTGCATAGTCTGTGGCTCCTCCATTTGCTTACTTCCGCGCAAAGATACAACGGATACATTATTTGGCAAACGGAACTTTAGGGCATGTTCAGACGATCATTTATTCATCTGTCTTGTAGTCATTCCTGTTGAGGTGAAAGTGATCAGAATGGTCGGTAATGACTTGATACTGCTGGTGGTCTTAGTCCTCCAGCGCGTTCTTGTAGGTGGGCAACACCAAGTAACGTTCGTCGGTAAGGAAGTTGGATGAACCAAACATTGTTGTGGTGGAGGTGCCTCTTGATGAGTATTCGAAATGATAAAGTTTGTCCGTCCTGTTTTGGCTTCATTGTGCTGGTATACTGATGGCTATACTTAAATCACCTACGGAAATGGTAATTGATATCTTGATGATATTAGGCCTTCTGTAAAGGAAAGAGAATGGTACATTATTTTGACATGTGTGAGGACTTGTTGTAAAAGTATTTGAGTTACTCGTAAGCTGAAAACCATGTTCTCTGATGAAACATGTTCGTTTCGTACAGGGTGGACTATAATAAAGTCCCCGGCCCTGCACATTGGGCGCTGAGGTTAGATTTTTCGTGTCTTTTCCGTCATTATCCTCTAAGGAAGAAATTGAGCGTTGGTAGTATCTCCCGTACTATTCTCAAGCAACTTAATTGTTTAAGATTCGTAATGTGCATGGCAGATAATTCTTGGCAACATTTGACTGGGGTCTAGTTTAGAAAGTTGTCAGAAATCTATCAATATTTCTCAATTGGTATATCAAGTAGCATTTTAAGATGAGTAGATTTTTGTGTGTAAAGATTACCCCCGACTTACCATGATAAAACACCCAGAAAAGACTAGTTGCGTGGGTCTTACCTCTGAAATCACACTATCGCCAACGCAAGCTCATCACAAAATGGATTAGAGTGAGAGTTTGGAGGCGGTAAATCTGTCCACCATGAAGGTGAGACGAGTAAGAGATAATTAGATTGCCATGGAGTGGGGTGGGGTTAATGATTTCTGTATCTGTCTAGATGGGAACTAGAGACATTCCAGAATTGTTATGATGCGTGTTTCATAAAATTCAGCCGGAGTAAATGCAAAATAATGAGGATGGCGAAAGATTTTGTTACGAGTATTGACTTAAGAGAAATTGAGCTGCAGAAATCTCTGTGTGAAAGGGAACATCGACATCTACCTAACCTAACTATGTCCTGGCAGATTAGAGTTGTATATAAGTGCATGGATAAGGCAGTGTTTGACAACTTATTCGAACGTGTATTTGGTCAACATTCTTCTCAGGCTTGGTCACCGCACTTAAAGCACGTAGAAATAATGAAAAAAAAAAAAAGTCCATCGGAGGACAACGAAAATGGATGCAGTGAAAGCTAGTTTAAGTGTGAGGTTAGTGACAAGAGTGAGGGGTGTATCCACAACCTTTGAAGATTCTAGACCAGTTTGACGGTGTTGATAGTGAATACGTCTTCATAAGATGGAAAAACTGCTACCAGAGGAAGTAACATGCTAAGCATGTAAAGTAGTACTTATGTGGTTTTAGAGTAGTGGATGGATGAAATGAGCTGTGGTTAAATTGCTGATGGTGATTATACATGAAAGTTTAAATTACCTCATAGCAACAGAAAAAGTTCAAGAAACTCCTTCTCCGTACAGTACAAAGAGATGATTACAGATTTGTACTGACATCATATTACTGTGTCAGACATATTCATTTACTGGACATATTCAGGATTCTGCTGATAGATTTTTTTTTCATTAGGGCAGTGACGACTGTCGCAAGAGCAGATGGGATTCCAGACTAGCCTCGACATCAGACGGATTGGGCCATTAAACATTATGAGCCAATTATCACAGGCTGCAAACAGGTCTTTATACAGATGTCACCAGCGTTTATCTTGTATCATTTGGAACAGCTGGTCCGCCGGTAGGGTAATGAAGACTCTTAACGTACGTACGTAACATGATGGTCTTCGTGTGCCCGCCTTGTCCGTAAGTTTTAGACGTATTTCGATGGGTTGTGTCTCCACGCCATAACGGACGAGGTGAGTCGCTGCGATAGGCTTCCGGGCGCCATCAACGTTGTCGTGGTTGGTGGTGGTGGTGTTGCTGAAACCGTAAGGCAGTATTAGAATATAGACTTGTAATGGTAATGTGTTGGTGGGGACCTTAGATTTACCACTCATCCAACTGTAATGGGAAAAATGTTGGTAGTAACAAAGTATAACAGATGCAGACTGCACCGTCAATATATATTTCTTGTATCTGTTTAACCATTACCCTCGGGAACGTTCTAAGATACAGATATTCACATATTGTTCCAGTTGAGACGGACGATCTTTAGCGTAGCGTGTTGTATGTGAAAGGGGAAAACTGTGGCATGTTAGTCATTAATGACGTTAAGTCTTTCTGACGGCACTTTTTTTCTTAACACCTATTTACACTGAAAGATAACTTACCCAACCATGATGTAGCCTCTGTATATTCAGACAACTAAGGCGGTTTCTTTATTGCTCGAGTTTTTTTTTTTTTTTTTTCCTTTTCTTGGAGTGAGAAGTGAGCTATGGTTCTGTTTTTTTTCTTATGTAACCCCAGCAACACGGCATCCAGGAACCTCATCACCCGCCCGTGTTATTTTGTGTGTCTCGCACCACCAGAAAATTAAGATTCCCCTATTGTAGGCGCCAGGCAGCACGCAATGCTGAGCGAAATTGTACATGGCAAGAAACAGGGGAAGCTACAAAAAGACTATAAGCAGGAAGCACCCTCTCAGGAACAGGAACTGTGGTTACTAGGAAAGGCTTGACGCTTAAGTTTGGTAGAATGAAATGCTGTCTGTGATTCCGGAAATGCTTTGCTTGAGGGTCCTTGCCCAGATGACTCGCTCAGGAGTGAGTATTTGTCATTCTAAGAATTATGCAATTGTTTTTGTATCTTACCCTTTCCGGTTTTGCTTGTAATGATGTATATACTTGGAAATTACGAAAGACTAGGAACTCGCTCATTGAAACTTTCAGCACACACTTTTTTTGTGCAATTTGTCGCATCATCTTGCTCTGTGAACTCCGATAATTTCACTAGCATTGTAGTTAGGTAATGTTTTCGTGGCCTACTGTCTGTACTCATTCTTCCTCGGGTCCTTAAACTACATACTTTTGGGTGGGTGGCTTCTCGTTCGGTGGGTGTAGGCCCGAGAACCATCCTCCTGGGCTCCACGTATCCAAACGTTGGATACGTACACGTTCGGTGAGGATGTTCTCCGTCTGAATCCTAATACTATTGCAGTTACAGTGTCTGTCACCCCGGTACCTTAAAACAGACCTGCTCGTACTTTTCATTTACTTAGTCATTATATATATATATATATATATATATATATATATATATATATATATATATATATATATATATATATATTATATTACAGTGAATATTCTTTATAAAGAAAATGTCATTGAAAATTCAATTTATGATATGATTGTGTTTCATATCATCAAACAGTGTCGGCAAAGTTAAGTGGTCCGAAATTCATAGAGTTTACAGTTCCGTGATGAAACGAGTTATTCTCCATTCAAGTCATTTATTACAGCAACACAATTAATCGACTCTGCGCACGGTCGGTGACATTTATGAATACACTAACTGGTGTTCGGTATCGGCTTACAAAGGTATGGGGATGACACTTGTGGAATGTATAACCTGGTGTTGTGAATACGGTCCTGTATCTGGTATGAAAAAAATAAATAAACTGTACGGTATAGAGAATCGTACAAAAGAACTATTGTATGATTTTGGTAGACTTGATGCTGTTACGTGCTAGCCCCCCCGTATGTTGCAAATTACTAATTCTAAACTAAAACTATTGGCTACTGGTCGGCCATCAAGCCATGATCCTTGAATTTACACATCAGGGTTCGCTATTGGTCTTGATTGCAATCGACAGTTCGATGGGGGAATAAGTGAAGACCGTCGTTAACACCCAACGTGTGAAAACACATACCAAACGTTGTTTCTCTGTGATGGCAACCAGTTAAACGTCTACATGAGCAACGGTTCGTGCTATTGCAGTTACTGATTGTTTTAGAGGCTACGCTCGAGGAGAAGTTAGAAGAATTTCATCTCGCATGATTGTCTCTGCCATACTTCTCGAGCTACTACTTATGGGTATGAGTAGAATGGTTTCATTCTCAGTCGTTCGTCCTGTTCTACGGTGCTTCATTGTAGGGGTATTTCTAATTCCTCTCCACCTCACACACACACACACACACACACACACACACACACATATATATATATATATATATATATATATATATATATATATATATATATATATATATATATATATCATACATATTCGCCACTTCCCGCATTAGTGAGGTAACGTTAAGAACAGAGGACTGAGCCTTAGAGGGAATATCCTCACTTGGCCCCCTTCTCTGTTCCTTCGTTTGGAAGAAGTAAAACGGGAGGGGAGGATTTCCAGCCACCCGCTACCTCCCCTTTTAGTCGCCTTCTACGACACGCAGGGAATACATGGGAAGTATTCTTTCTCCCCTTTCCCCGGGGACAATATATATATATATATATATATATATATATATATGTGTGTGTGTGTGTGTGTGTGTATACACATATATATATATATATATATATATATATATATATATATATATATATATATATATATATATATATGTGTGTGTATGTATGTATGTATGAGTATGAAGCGTTTAGTCATGAATGTGTTTCCCTTCCCCTCGTAGGATGATAATTATTCAGTAATTACTATCGAGCCTCTGGATAGTGTCCGCTTGAAGTTGCCGCTTTGGTTGTTGGACTTTAACCCTTGAGGTATCAGCAGCAGGGAGGCTTGACAGCTGGGAAATAACTTGTCGCCTGCAGCTGGTAAGGCGTCTCGCGAGTTTTAATTTTCCCCCCACGTGGTCTTCCGACCTTGGCTTTGTGATTGGCCTTTACTGCAGGTCAGCCAGCGGCGTCAGAGAAAAATGAGAGGACATTTTTTTCCGTGAGCCTTTCATTGGTATTGTCCACGTTGCATGTGAGAGCCGTAGTCCAAACAGTACCGTTCTGCCTGCGTCCTGCTGACTCGACAACATCTCTATTTGACGACTCCAGTAAAAGTTGTGTGTGGGTGAATTTCTCGTAAGTTTGTGAGATTGCTTTCTGTGGTGCGATTTGTAGTTAGGTTCAGGTGCCAACAGCCCTGGCGGATTCTCGCTACGCATGCCGTCACTTGGTATATATATATATATATTCCCCCCCCCCCCCCTCTCTCTCTCTCTCTCTCTCTCTCTCTCTATATATATATATATATATATATATATATATATATATATATATATATATATATATATTCATTTATAACATACAATCCTCCATCAGCCAGGTTTGAGCCCGGGACCCTTGCGTGGCAGGCGGGAGTGCTACCGCTAGGCTGTTGGAGGTTTGTATGTTAAATGGAAGTGTGTCTTTATATGCACTATATTCGTGTGTGTGTGTGTGTGTATATATATATATATATATATATATATATATATATATATATATATATATATATATATATATATATATATATATACACATGTATACGAGGTTTGGTAGACTTCGCCTGCGTGAGCTTACGCCGCGAAAGAAAGGTCACATTTACCGAGTTGAAAAAACCGTCGATGGACAAAGAGTTCATCATTTCCCTGAATATTATGTATTGCTGAGGCTTCAGTAGCCCCATAAAAGGGGTTTTGAGATGATAATGATGATAATTACTATCAATATCAATATCATTATTTTGATAGTATTATTATTAGCAGTAGTATTAGTAGTAGTTGTAGTAGTAGTAGTATCATTATTATTGTCATTTTTATGATCATATTATCATTATAGTTGTTATTATTATTATTATTATTATTATTATATCAAAAAGAATTACGAAGAATTATAAGGACTTACCCTTGTGTCTCACAGCCAACTGTATTTTGTGATTAATGTGAATGTTTTGGTGAAACCTTTGGCTTAAAAACCAGTTTCCCGTCAACAGCGACGACATAAACATTGAGGATAGTCCGGGTAATTAAGGCAGTAATTAACGTTCACCTAATTAACCCGTCGAAGGTACTTCATCGTGTACGACTGAATTGCTCTTGCACGTAACCCGGCGTGGGTGTCTGGCTTAATACTAAAGGCCCGTATGGTAAAAGGCTCCGACATGCGAATATTTTTTTTTCCTCTAAAGAGTAATTGGCGCTGTAGAAAATAAAGTGTGCAATCAGCCGGGATCGTTAGAGTCAAGAGGGTTGTGTCCATAAGTTTGTATGCTCGGGTTTGTTGGCCTGCCCATATGATTTCAGCTGGCCTGATTCATGACAGGAAAAATATATACTCTCTCTCTCTCTCTCTCTCTCTCTCTCTCTCTCTCTCTCTCTCTCTCTCTCTCTCTCTCTCTCTCTCTCTCTCTCTCTCTCTCTCCATGGCCCCAGTATGTTTTGTCTCTCTTCCTCTCTGCCTCACCCACACGTAGGTTGCCGGCACTCGGTCCACAGACCCGCACACATACCGCCGGACAACGCATTAACTCTATACTCTCCCTGCGCTGGGCTCTACGCTCTAGCGCCACCCCCAGCCTAATGGCCAAATCTCGTGTCGCAGGTTCTCGTAGATAGATAGTTATCCTCCCCATGAAAAATGAGCTCGTTAGTACCTCGCCCTCCCCCCCCCCCAACCCAACACACAGACACACACACACACACACACACACACACACACACACACACACATACACACACACATACACACACACACATACACACCAGCATCGCCTTTTGCCCATGAGTCTTGCCAAAGGTACACCACAGACCACAAACAATCTGGTCCACTACCGCCATCACCACAAACAATCTGCACCACTACCTTCACCATCACAGACATCTGCACCACTACCTTCACCATCACAGACATCTGCACCACTACCTTCACCATCACAGACAATCTGCACCACTACCTTCACCATCACAGACATCTGCACCACTACCTTCACCATCACAGACAATCTGCACCACTACTTCACCATCACAGACAATCTGCACCACTACCTTCACCACCACAGACAATCTGCAACCACTACCTTCACCATCACAGACATCTGCACCACTACCTTCACCATCACAGACAATCTGCACCACTACCTTCACCACCACAGACAATGTGCACCACTACCGCCACCACCACAGACAATGTGCACCACTACCGCCACCACCACAGACAATGTGCACCACTACCGCCACCACCACCACAAACAAACAATCTGCACCACTAACCTTCACCATCACAGACAATCTGCAACCACTACCTTCACCATCACAGACAATCTGCACCACTACCTTCACCATCACAGACAATCTGCACCACTACCTTCACCATCACAGACAATCTGCACCACTACCTTCACCACCACAGACAATCTGCACCACTACCGCCACCACCACAGACAATCTGCACCACTACCGCCACCACCACAGACAATCTGCACCACTACCTTCACCATCACAGACAATCTGCACACTACCGCCACCACCACAAACAAACAATCTGCACCACTAACCTTCACCACCACAGACAATGTGCACCACTACCGCCACCATCACAGACATCTGCACCACTACCGCCACCACCACCACAAACAAACAATCTGCACCACTACCTTCACCATCACAGACAATCTGCAACCACTACCTTCACCATCACAGACAATCTGCAACCACTACCTTCACCATCACAGACAATCTGCACCACTACCTTCACCATCACAGACAATCTGCAACCACTACCGCCACCACCACAGACAATCTGCACCACTACCTTCACCATCACAGACATCTGCACCACTACCTTCACCACCACAGACAATCTGCACACTACCGCCACCACCACAGACAATCTGCAACCACTACCTTCACCATCACAGACATCTGCACCACTACCTTCACCATCACAGACAATCTGCAACCACTACCTTCACCATCACAGACAATCTGCACCACTACCTTCACCATCACAGACATCTGCACCACTACCTTCACCATCACAGACATCTGCACCACTACCGCCACCACCACAAACAATCTGGTCCACTACCGCCATCACCACAAACAATCTGCACCACTAACCTTCACCACCACAGACAATGTGCACCACTACCGCCACCACCACAGACAATCTGCAACCACTACCTTCACCATCACAGACAATCTGCACCACTACCTTCACCATCACAGACAATCTGCACACTACCGCCACCACCACAAACAAACAATCTGCACCACTACCTTCACCATCACAGACAATCTGCACCACTACCTTCACCATCACAGACAATCTGCAACCACTACCTTCACCATCACAGACATCTGCACCACTACCTTCACCATCACAGACAATCTGCACCACTAACCTTCACCACCACAGACAATGTGCACCACTACCGCCACCACCACAGACAATGTGCACCACTACCGCCACCACCACAGACAATGTGCACCACTACCGCCACCACCACCACAAACAAACAATCTGCACCACTACCTTCACCATCACAGACAATCTGCAACCACTACCTTCACCATCACAGACAATCTGCACCACTACCTTCACCATCACAGACAATCTGCACCACTACCTTCACCATCACAGACATCTGCACCACTACCTTCACCATCACAGACATCTGCACCACTACCTTCACCATCACAGACATCTGCACCACTACCTTCACCATCACAGACATCTGCACCACTACCGCCACCACCACAAACAAACAATCTGCACCACTACCTTCACCATCACAGACATCTGCACCACTACCTTCACCATCACAGACAATCTGCACCACTACCTTCACCATCACAGACAATCTGCAACCACTACCTTCACCATCACAGACAATCTGCACCACTAACCTTCACCACCACAGACAATCTGCAACCACTACCTTCACCACCACAGACAATGTGCACCACTACCGCCACCACCACAGACAATCTGCACCACTAACCTTCACCACCACAGACAATGTGCACCACTACCGCCACCATCACAGACAATCTGCACCACTACCTTCACCATCACAGACAATCTGCACCACTACCTTCACCATCACAGACAATCTGCAACCACTACCTTCACCACCACAGACAATGTGCACCACTACCGCCACCACCACCACAGACAATCTGCACACTACCGCCACCACCACAGACAATCTGCACCACTACCTTCACCATCACAGACATCTGCACCACTACCGCCACCATCACAGACAATCTGCACCACTACCTTCACCATCACAGACATCTGCACCACTACCTTCACCATCACAGACATCTGCACCACTACCGCCACCATCACAGACAATCTGCACACTACCGCCACCACCACAAACAAACAATCTGCACCACTACCTTCACCACCACAGACAATCTGCACCACTACCGCCACCACCACCACAGACAATCTGCACCACTACCGCCACCACCACAGACAATCTGCACCACTACCTTCACCATCACAGACAATCTGCACCACTACCTTCACCATCACAGACAATCTGCACCACTACCTTCACCATCACAGACAATCTGCACCACTACCTTCACCACCACAGACAATCTGCACCACTACCTTCACCATCACAGACAATCTGCACCACTACCTTCACCATCACAGACAATCTGCACCACTACCTTCACCATCACAGACAATCTGCACCACTACCTTCACCATCACAGACAATCTGCACCACTACCTTCACCACCACAGACAATCTGCACCACTACCTTCACCATCACAGACAATCTGCACCACTACCTTCACCATCACAGACAATCTGCACCACTACCTTCACCACCACAGACAATCTGCACCACTACCGCCACCACCACCACAAACAATCTGCACCACTACCGCCACCACCACCACAGACAATGTGCACCACTACCGCCACCACCACCACAAACAAACAATCTGCACCACTACCCTCACCACCACCACAGACAATGTGCACCACTACCGCCACCACCACCACAAACAATCTGTACCACTACCGCCACCATCACAGACAATCTGCACCACTACCTTCACCATCACAGACAATCTGCACCACTACCGCCACCACCACCACAAACAATCTGCACCACTATCATCACCACCACCACAGACAATGTGCACCACTACCGCCACCACCACAAACAATCGGCACCACTATCATCACCACAATAAACAATCTGGATCACACCCAGCAGCACCACCACAAAAACAACGAGGATCACTACTACCATTATCAAGACCACTACCATCACCACACACACAAAAATACAGTACCAGGCCCTCCACCCTCCATAAATATTCCTTCAATAATGCCTAGAACATCGGCAGTGTTGTGTTTAATTCCCGGCGCGTCCCTCCTCCCGTCCCCACCCCTGTTGTGGGAGATGAGCCTTAGGGGAGACTCTCCCTACCTCACTCCCTCATACTGTCTGGCGGAGGAGTTTTCCCTCCCTCTCCCTCCTAATGACTAATGAGGGACTCTCTCTCTCTCTCTCTCTCTCTCTCTCTCTCTCTCTCTCTCTCTCTCTCTCTCTCTCTCTCTCTCTCTCTCTCTCTCTCTCTCTCTCTCTCTCTCATAGTGATTCATGAGAAAATTCCCTGAACTCTTAATGAGTGTTGACCAGTCTCTCTCTCTCTCTCTCTCTCTCTCTCTCTCTCTCTCTCTCTCTCTCTCTCTCTCTCTCTCTCTCTCCTCGGTGGGGTTGGGGGAAATCCCTGTCTCTCCCTCTCCTTCTGGCTGGTCGATGAATTATATATATATATATATATATATATATATATATATATATATATATATATATATATATATATATATATATATATATATATATATATGAATCTATCGTTTCCTTCTGAGGTTGATTTGTGAGGGAAATTGACCATGAGCCTCCTTCCCTCCAACATTCAGCTGATGGAAGGAGCTTGTTTACACTCTCTATCCAGCCAGTTGGAGAGAGAGAGAGAGAGAGAGAGAGAGAGAGAGAGAGAGAGAGAGAGAGAGAGAGAGAGAGAGAGAGAGAGAGAGAGAAGGAGGGAAGGAGGGGGAGGGAATGGAAGCCTTTTTTCCGCCATTTCCACTGACTTATAGAGGAAGGTAAGCCTTGCCATTCCTGCTGATTGGAAAGGGGGAGGTGGCTTGTCCCTTTCCTCCCACTGCCTTAGAAGGGGAGGCGATTATTCTCTCCTCCCTCCATAAACCTCACCAGGGAATGATGTGATGTTAACCTCCGCTCACATCGAGTGGTAAATGAGGCATCCTTTTGCTCTCTGGTTTGGGCTGTTGTCTCCCCTCCTCCCTCACATCCACTGGTGATGAGGACATCTTTCCTCATTTCCCTCCCCTCCCGCAGAAAGATATCACTATCGTAGGGGCGGAGTGACATTCTTCTTCCCCTCCTTCTCCTCCTCCTCCTCCTCCTCGTCGTCCTCTGGTGCCCTCGCTGGAAGCAAAACACCTTCAGCGATGGAGGGAAGCGCTCCAGTTACGCTCGCTTCCTCCGCTGCCGCTATACTGTTACAGGAACTCGAGGCAACACGAGCCACGATATGGTGAGCACAGGAGAGTGTCCTGAGCAGATTGACACGATGATACTTTGACCCTAGTGAAGACTGTAGTTACTGAGACATTGTCAAGAGCAGTAGATATACACACACACACACACACACACGCACACGCGCGCGCACACAGGAGTATGTTTGATTTTAATTAACCTCGTAATTCACAAGGCAACAAAAATATAGTCTCTGTCATCTCGCTCTTATCTGATATGACATTATCCTTCCTATCTCCTTTCCATTTTAGGTGTCATCATAGACGACGACGAAGATAACTATTGAGTCAAATGATGAGTGGTGTGATAATGAGAACTTTGATTACACGAGATGGGAATCTGTTGTTGAAAATGTTTTATGTATACGTAAGCAGAATTGAATAATGCTTGGTTGTATGGACACGTTCGAAACAAGTGGAAATCAAGTAATTACAAAGTCGAAGGAGTGGAACATACGGGCTAATGAAAGGCTGAAAGAAGAGAAAGGCATGATAATCTACGAATGACAACAGACAGAAGGTTTGAAAGAAAACGTATTAAACCTGAATGCCTCTCCCAACGACGAAGGTACAGAGATGTCGTCTTCATGACTACCATGGAGCATCCCGATGATAAATCAGACAAAAAATATGTGACAAGAACAACCCAAGAAGCTAGAACGACCGTTCATCACACTGCCAAAAGAAATAAGACACAAGCATTTAATATCTCCAGAAACATTTAAAAGATTACTGTTCATATGGGTGAAATCAGTCCCAGATGAACCAACAACAGATGATTATGTAAAGCAGGTGGCAGGTGAGGACAGCCTCATTCATCAAGCAAAGAGATGTTGGTACTCTCTCTCTCTCTCTCTCTCTCTCTCTCTCTCTCTCTCTCTCTCTCTCTCTCTCTCTCTCTCTCTCTCTCTCTCTCTCTCTCTCTTCTCTCTCTCTCTCTATCCATCTGTCTATCAATCTGTCTCCCTCTTTCTCTCAGGCAGACCATAGTGGTTCATAGCATTACTTATGGAGATTCACACACCCACCCAGTTTGGCGTCTCACCAGCCCAGGTGGCTTGATCGCTCGCCCGAAACTCAAGTCATTTTCGCCTAGTGCGTCGTCGATGTTCCAGATGTCTCAAGCACGTTCTAAAGAATGTTGTGGCAGGAACATACGATGTTCCTCATCAGTTTGCCAAGGCTGTGTTCATATACGACCGACCACAGTAAATTACGTTGCAGAACCCGGAAGCTCTCTGATGGAGTTATTCATACCTAAATAACTGTTACGTAAATATGGAAATGTTATTCTTAGGCTGTAAATTTGCTGGAATTAATTTGAGTTCCACGTGAGACCTAAGCCTCGAGACTTCAGATGCATACAGAGTGGCACGGAGATGTGGATTTGCTCAAAGATAAGAGGAAAAAAACAGAAAGTGAAAATAATATACGAAAAAAGAAACAGAATTCATCAACAGAGTGTCTCGTACTAATGAATCAGATATGAAAACAAGACACGAAAAACATATTAAAGAGGTCATAACAAATTGTGTTTTACCTTGGAAAGAAAAATAATGAACTCGAGGCGAATATAATCATTCATAGGTTTATACAATTTGCTGTTATAAAAGTCGCATAAATCTATCTTGTGTATCTCAGCAAGTATGTAGAAAACTGCATGAACATGTCACCAGCCATACTCTACGGGGCTCAGTACTGGATCCCAGCCCAGAGTCGTGGCATAAAATGCACAGTAGTGAAGTAAAAGTTTCCTCCCCGTTGAAGCACTAACCAATCAACGGAGGTTTTACACGTATTTTTGTGTTTCCATCGACTCAGAAAATGGTGTCTCTTATTGTTCTGTGGTACAGGTACACACACACACGCACACACACACACACTGAGCTCGTCTCGCTCGTGGGAGGGCACTGGAATCCTGGCGATATCGTGCAGGAAGGACAGATCAAACAAAGTGTGAGGGTTGGGGGGTGGTGTTCGACTCACCCTGACGCAGCTGCACGTCCGCTACCACTTGCCTACAACCCACCCATCCGCCCGCCCGCCTCCCCATCCTGCATTCTCTCTCTCTCTCTCTCTCTCTCTCTCTCTCTCTCTCTCTCTCTCTCTCTCTCTCTCTCTCTCTCTCTCTCTCTCTCTCTCTGTTTTGCAAATCCACGGAAACAATTTCAGAAAACTCTCAGGAACGTTGATGGTTTCAAGGCTAGAGCTATTTTTACAGTTTCATCGGAGGGAATGAAGGAAAAAAAAAAAAGAATGCGACTCCGGTTCATTCGTAAGGGATCATTATGCGATCACAGCCATGCTAACTCCATCTTGCCTTCGTTATATCAATGGCCATTTTCCTCTCATCATTCATTCCCACAGGCACTTGATTCCATTACTGCGGCCAACATGTACACGACAGTTTCTCAGTACTGTCGACATGTTCTTTCTGTTCTATAGATCACTTCTCTCGTGTGTGCGAGAGAAGGAATGAATCCTTTAATTATCTAGAATTAAAACGGATTGGATCATTTCACCCAGCTTGGGCACTCACTGCTTTTAGCACATCACGTCCTATGAAACTGGTCTGGCCAAGTCCCTCCCTTCCAGTTCTCCAGAAATTCCAGCTGTGACTGCTCGGTGGACGCGTTTGATCAGTACCTCACTGTAATGAATTTAGGCCCAGCTATTACCTCCACCTTTGTGTCCATGAAAAGCATTATTCCGGGTCTTGTATATACTCTCGGCCAGTTTACTGCTGCTGACTGCACCTCAAGCACAAACAGTGGGTGATCGTCTAGAAATAAGAGATAAGGAAATATACAACTTTGATTGATAAAGAAAAGAAAAAAATACTAGTGGTCTGTTGCTGTTTGAACTCTTTTGTGTTCCTTTATATGTATATTTTTATAATTAGACAAGTGACACTGGATTCCTCTTTGTTGAGGCTACACGTCAAGGGTAATTACTCCTTTTTGTTCCTTTAAATGTATGTTTTTTTATAATAAGACAAGTGACACTGGATTCCTCCATGTTGAGGCTACACGTCAAGGGTAATTACCCCTTTTTGTTCATTTAAATGTATGTTTTTTATAATTAGACAAGTGACACTGGATTCCTCCTTGTTGAGGCTACACGTCAAGGATAATTATAAGAAATATCATCATACCACTTCACACCCCCCTTTGTGAAAGGGGTCCTTGGGTTATAATAACCGCAGTATCTCTCCAATCTCTAGATCCTGCTGGGTCAAAGCTGCAGGACGCGAAGGATTCCTTTGAAGCGAGAAGTTCTTTGACGACACTATACTCTCTTTCACCAAAGGTGCCTCTTCACTCACGGCGTCACCTCAAAAAGGCGGAGTCCGGTAACACACACACTTGGTGTATTGGTTTACGTTATTGGCCATGAGTCAACACGGGCCGGCATGGATACGAATCCTGGACATGGTGGTCGGCCCACACATAACCCAGTTGCTCTTCCTATCTCTCCTGAGGCTGATCGATGGATGGATACCTGGCTTAGGCTGGTATGTGCGTGTGTGTGTGTGTGTGTCTGAATATGCATGTGGAGGAAAGACATGTTACATATATACAAGGTTAAGAGACGGGGCAACGCGAGTGTAAAACTCTCTCCCAGTAACACACAAATATAAATCACAAGGTAGTAATCACACACGCTCACAGACACAAACGCTCACACATACCCAAATGCCCGCTAATATATAATACTACTCAGGCAAATTAATGTCAGTGGCAGGCGCCTCACTCGATGAGAACTGTCTTTAATATTCAGTTATTCAAATGCCAATTATAACAGCCTCCCTTCCCTAACTAGATGTCAAATAAATCACTGATGCTCTACTATCAATTATGTCTCGATATCCGCCGTATGGCAGGAGCGACGTCCATAATTAATGTGTGAATCACAACAACATTCATGTCCACCCACCAGCCACACTATGGCAAACATTAATTCACCGGGTAAGTGAAGCCGACCTCATCAGTGTACCGGGATGAGGACAAACACATCGAACAGCATCGCCATCTCCTTCCCTTCAGCCTCCCCCTCTACACACACACACACACACACACACACACACACACACACACACACACACACACACACACACACACACCTCGTCCCTTCATCCACCACCCTAGACGTCCCCTCTTTTCCCCCGGTCCATGATAAACCACCCACCAACCCTGCAGCAGCACCTCTCCTCCCGCGTCCCACTCCCCTCTTGGTCTCCCCGTCCGCGTGAGTCATCCTCCTGGTGGTGAAGCGTCGTGGTAGGGTGGTGGGAGGAGGGTGGTGATGTATGGCAGGGACGCAAGTGGACAGGACAGCTTAGTCCTCCTGCAACCTCCCGCTTCCTCTCAGCGCGTCTAGAGGTAGTCTTGAAGCTGGTATATAGGCTTTGTACCCGTGTAATCCCATTCCTGACGAAGGACACAACGATCAGCGCAAAAGCCTTACCTTCCATCTTTCTCCTCTTGTGCAGGAAAATATTGAAGGTTGGACATACAGCAGCAATGCTTCTCTATTTTGGAAACGTGTGGCTCATTACTTTACACTTAAAATGTAAATTCAGCAACGTGAATGGTAATAATGAACCAGATCGAGTAAATGAGCAATTATTACTAGAAATAGTGACCAGAGACAGACGAACTGAATGTCCTACCAGTTTGGCCAGGTAAGGAGAGTTATGAAGATATATAATCAAACCCAAAAGATGGTACGCACAGATACGAAGATTGCAGCACAGGTTAGGATAATTGATAACAGACT
The DNA here is from genome assembly GCF_036320965.1 of Panulirus ornatus. Classification (NCBI taxonomy): domain Eukaryota; kingdom Metazoa; phylum Arthropoda; class Malacostraca; order Decapoda; family Palinuridae; genus Panulirus; species Panulirus ornatus. The sequence goes on along the minus strand of NC_092260.1, from coordinate 18,008,340 downwards.
TACCTGAATAGACAAAGGACGGAAGTACTTGCTGTGCCAAAAAGGCTAGTGAGAGAGGCTAGACAGAAGAGCGTGCAAGGGAAACCAGCCACACAATTTTACGGAGAGGTGGCGAGGGATCGAATGAAGGGGGAGACAGCTTGGATAAAGGGGAACCAGAGGCGGGGAAGGATATGTATGCGTGTGTGTGTGTGTTTGTTGATGGGGAGGGAGTTAGGGAAGAGGGTGGGGGATGGGGTGGATCGGAAAGACGATAACAAGAGGTGATAATTGTGCATACTGTTAGTGCAGAGGGTCCTGCCAGAGGGTGAGCTCACAGACGTGGAGGATAGGTGCAATGCTGTTCCCCCGGCTCTAATCCACGGTGATCCTGTGATTACAACGGTGGTATTGATGATTCCCTTTCCCCATGCTGATCTGTCAGGATTGCCTGGTTATTGTTATGGTTTCTTATGTCTGAGTCGTCACACTGTTGCTGTGAAAGGTACCTAACGTTTATGGGTAGATCTGGTTGATATGTCATTCGTTAAATATAAGTGTTACATTACTGTGTCGTTGAAAAGATTCCAAAGGGAGACTCGTCAGTGCTTGTCTCTGATTTCTTTTTTTCCCTTCTTCAGTCATCCCTTCTTGTCTCCACGGCTCTGCTACTACTACTACTACTACTACTACTACTACTACTATTACTATTACTATTACTATTACTATTACTACTACTATTACTACTACTACTATTACTACTACTGCTATTACTACTGGTAATACTGTTACTACTACTGTTACTACTGCTGCTCTTACTACGACTATTTTACTATTACTACCACTTAGAATAATAATGATGATAATGGTGTAGTGGTTAGCGTTACTGACCATGAATTAGTAAGGGCCTAGCTGGTGTCGGGTCCGTATGGGTTCGAATTCTGGGCGCGGAAGTCGGCCTACTCCCAACCCATTTCCTCATCTTCTCCTCGGAACTGGTCGGTAAATGGGTGCCTGGGTTGAACTAGTGTTGTGTGTGTGTGTGTGTGTGTGTGTGTGTAAACACACGTAGGAGTAAAGTCATGGTATATACCGTACATATATGCTTAAGAGACAGGACAACACTAGTGATAAAATCTGTCCCCTTAACTCACAAGTAGTTATAACAGGTGGGATGGAGATATAACAGGGGAAGTGACTGTCCATGACGGGGTTATCTGCTGGGGTGGGCATATAACAGGGGAATTGACTGTCTGTGACGAGGTCATCTGCAGGCATAATCTTGATTGTAGGAGAAACAGGTTGTTAAAGCAGACGGCACCTCACCACCTACCTCTACCTTAAGGCGGCTCAATTCTTATTAGAAAGAAAAAGTAAGCTGCGAAGAAACACCAAGTAGTATTAAGAAAATGTACTGCCATGGGAATTTGGAAAGTGTGAACGGTTAATGACGTTCCCTGTGCTAAACAAAAGTTCCTTTACTGGGGCTGGACAGAGAAAGAAATAGTAGAAGCTGCAGTAGTTTATCTTGAAGCAGTTCTGTTTACTGACAACTCATATAATCAACTAATAATCCAGCCTGTACCTGACGGTATTGATAGTTTTGGCACTTGCTGCATTTGGTGGTAATCTACTCCAGTGTTATGCATCTCTACGGTTGAATGATGATCTGTTGACGAGAGTCCTCTCTCCAGCCCTTTGATGAGGCTAATGAAAAGTATAGGTCCCAGGACTGAGGCTTGAGGTACCCCATTCGTCATGTTGAAACCATTGAGACGTTACACAGATACAGTTATGCATTCTTTTCTTCCATACCTGTTCGTCGTGACCTTCCTTAATGAAGTACTATTTGGAACAGGCGACTGAACCGCAGAGGAATGATTATCTCTTAGCTCCCTCTGTTCCCTCTTGGGCAGTACCTTCATAGAAGGGGAGGATATCTAGGTCCCCACTTCCGCTCCTTTTAGTCGCTTCCCGCAACTCGTAGAAGATACGCAGATAATTTTTCGTCCTCCCTATCCTTAGGGATATATATATATATATATATATATATATATATATATATATATATATATATATATATACGTTGAAATGTATAGGTATGCATATGTGCGTGTGTGGACGTGTATGTATACATGTGTGGGTGGGTTGGGCCATTCTTTCGTCTGTTTCCTTGCGCTACCTCGCTAACGCGGAAGACAGCGAAAAAGTATAATAAATAAATATATATATATATATATATATATATATATATATATATATATATATATATATATATATATATTCATATGTGTGTGTGTGTGTGTGACTCCCGGTGTCACAGAACTGTATCAGTAAAAAAAGATGCCTTTATCATCATTATGGTTTAGAACTGCACATGATTCTGTGACCAGGAGCTACGTCACAGATCATACCATCCATACAAGAGTGTAGAAGCAATATGTGCATGATTTACGAGACGAGCAATATGTGAGGGGTCTCGGAAAGTTGGTTGATGGTACCTAAGCAAGGCGAGCGACCCGCCTCCAGCGCCGCAGTAAGTACAATACGCTGTGATAGCATCAGGTGAACGAGACACCAACACCCGATCCTACTTCGCGCAGAGCTGGTGTGTGTTGTCGTCGGCAGCGGCAGCTGATCTGACTTGCAGTGATATCCAGTTATCTTGACGGCGCTTGGATCAAGTGTCGTGGCTTCCCCGCAGGGACGCTGATGATGATGATGATGTTCTTCATGTCATCTCTTATCACATACTTAGGAATGTTATGTCCTGCGATATACCGTCTCTTACACATCATGAGCCACAGGTAGTGCTCCATTCACGCCGAATCTAACTCCTTTCCGAGGTCGTTTGTTGGCAAGTACATACTTGCCTTGATGGGCATTGTGAGCTGGAGAGCAGGTGTCATATTAGCCTTAAAGGGATGGAGCCGGAGCATAGGCGTCATCGGGGCTTATTAGCGAGCTATGGGATATAGCAAATGGGTGTCGCTGTCAGCTGGTTCAGAGGGAAAGGCAAATTGTCCTGATGTATGTGTCTGACGGGGACTACTATAATGCGGATGGTATGTACTCCTGTGAGATGCGGTGTGTTGGTAGGTGCAGGAGGTGGATGTTGGGATGGTGCCTAGTGAAAGACCCATGCTCCCCGCACGAGAGCTGGGTCGGGATCTCTTACAAACGTCTGACCTACGACTCGTGTCTGATGCCTGTTTCAAGATTTTCCTGTTCCATGACACCGCCGAGGTGAGAGCCACGGTGATGATAATGTCTCAGTCTGTTCATTAACTGATGGAGGCTCTTGTTAGCGGCTTGATGGTGGGAGAGGGTTGGCTGCTGGGATCCTAAGCAAACAACAGTAAAGAATTATCTGTTAGTGTACAGGATGGCTGCCACTATGGTGATAACAGATGCACGAGCATATAGCAACCATCAGTGAGGTGAAACATGTTGATTAAAACATATAACCCAGCACCTCTACCACTGCAGGTGGTTACGCCCTACATCGCACGTATTTCAAGAAAGAGATTATGAATAGGCCATGTCTGGCCTGGTGAAGTAATTCATGTGTAGCAGCCTTCATCCATATAGATTTGAAGGAAGTTAGAATCCAATGCACTCTAGTCTGTGGTGGCCACTGCCGCTCTGCGAACTGGAGGACTCGTGATGTTCGTGTAGTTCTTCAAGTTGTGTGTTAAACTAATTGTGCGGACACCTTTCAGCAGGGGTGTACGTGTGAATGGGTGTGTCAGGAACGGACTTTTTTTTCCGTTCCCCCACAGGGTCAACGAGTGCCGGCGACACGCAACTTCAGACCTCCACGTCCCCTGAATGTCTTCGAGAGACCGCTTTGTTTGCTACAGCATCACCACATAAACAGAGGAAGACACTGCAGGCAGCACACAACGGTCTGCTATGCTGCAACTGGGCGTCGTTTTTTCCCATCGTCCTGGCCAGTATGTCCCGGTTCATGGCACACCAGTGTAACCAGCACCAGGACGTCAGGGAAACTACACCCTTTAGCCTACGACCACCAAGGGCGGGTTACACACAGTGGATTACTGTGTGGCCGGTCACCCTGGGGGCCGGCGTCTGAGTGGCTCCAACATTCACCCTCGAGTGGCACCACTGTTTTCTCCACCAATAGACTTCACGAAGGAAACATTCCCACTCGGCTTACAGTGTCTGCGTCCCTCTTCAGTCCTGAAGGTTTATCCTTACTCACAGAGATGTATACCCACGATACACCTCCAGATTAGTTACAACTCCAGTGAGCCTTTGAGAAGCAGACATTCAAAAAGAAAATGGAACACTCTCTCTCTCTCTCTCTCTCTCTCTCTCTCTCTCTCTCTCTCTCTCTCTCTCTCTCTCTCTCTCTCTCTATCTATCTATCTATCTATCTATCTATTTCTCTCTCTCTCTCTCTCTCTCTCTCTCTCTCTCTCTCTCTCTCTCTCTCTCTCTCTCTCTCTCTCTCGGCTGTTTATTCTGTACATTCACGCCGAGTGTTACAGTCATATTCGCATCTGCTGTTTACATCTGGGTAGTGTGCATCCTGCTCTGGTTGCTGAAATAGATTTGTTACCATAGTATGTGAAATCTGATGGTTATCGACTGGTAAATAGCTACCGGACGAGTTGATAACGACACGAGATGGCCACTGGGCGAGAACTTGTAACATACATGTGCAACTTATACAGCAACGAACGAACACCGTGTATTGAATATTGCATGTATGTTGTATTCTGAAACTGTCTACCACTGAACACTTACAAAGCCGTAGCCCCTTAGTTGCACTTCAGGCACTTGCAACTATGAGAGCCTGTATGTTGATGGACTTCCTGACTATAAACTCCTGGATGACCATTAAACCAGTTCTCCAGTATACGATGCTCATGGAGCATAACGTTGTACTTTTATTCTCATACATACTCATTTAGCTTATTTACAGGTGAGAGGTTAAAGCTGGCTTTAGTAAGAGCTGGCTCTCACTCTTGTCTCAGCCTGTCCTCACAGCTGAGCAAATAATCATACGACTGAACATTGCCACAGGAGCAAGTGTGTGTCTGTAGACTGGTTGCGCCGAACAGGGGACACCCTGCTGTGTTCATAGATATGGTCACCGTCTTTTCAGGATTTTGGACCTTGCTCAAACAAATCGGTGTTTACTGCGAATATGCTGTCAGTGCGACTAATGGATTTCGCTTTGATTGCAAGTGCTAGGGTGGGTGGACGAGTGCAAATGTTGTGGTAGGCGAGTTCCTGAGTGCATGTGTTGTGGTGCGCGAGTCCCTGAGAGCATGTGTTGTGGCAGGCGAGTTCCTGAGTGCGTGTTGTGGTGGGCGAGTTCCTGAGTGCATATGGCGTGGTGGGCGAGTTCTTGAGTGCCTGTGTTGTGGTGGGCGAGTTCCTGAGTGCATGTGTTATGGTGGGCGAGTTCCTGAGTGCATGTGTTGTGGTGGGCGAGTTGTTGAGTGCATGTGTTGTGGTGGGCGAGTTCCTGAGTGCACATGTTGTGGTGGGCGAGTTGTTGAGTGCATGTGTTGTAGTGGGCGAGTTCCTGAGTGCATGTGTTGTGGTGGGCGAGTTCTTGAGTGCATGTGTTGTAGTGGGCGAGTTCCTGAGTGCATGTGTTATGGTGGGCGAGATCCTGAGTGCATATGTTGTGGTGGGCGAGTTCTTGAGTGCATGTGTTGTGGTGGGCGAGTTCCTGAGTGCATGTGTTGTGGTGGGCGAGTTCCTGAGTGCATGTTATCGCTTATAGTGGTTGCACAGTAGGCTGCTACTGATAAGACTGGTACTGCTGCTGTTGTTCATGCTGTTGCCGCTGTTTGATGCTTATGTTGCTGCTGTGGATGCTGTTACGTTTGTTTCTGTTGTTGATGATCCGTCTGTAAATGATGCTGTGTGCATTGTAGTCGTTATTACTACTACTACCACTATTACCAGTACCAAACTACTGCTACTACTACTACTACAACTAAACTACCACTGTTGTAACTGCTACACTACTACTACTACCACTACTACTAATACTAATACTACTGCTATTACTATTACCAACTTACCACCACTATTACTACTACTACTACTACTACTACTACTACTACTACTACTACTACTACTACTACTGCCAGTAAAGACCTTACACAACCCTTCACTGCAACCCTTGTGGGGTACAGCCACCATATGTAATTTGCAGTACTTTAAAGTCTCCCTTTCAAACTCTCCTCAATCCATGCCTCCCCACCCTTCCTGTTCCGTATGCTACCCCTCCTTCTCCTCCTCCTCCTCCTCCTCCTCCTTCCTTCCTTTCATCCTCCTTCTCTTGATTATCTCGTCAAGAGAGAAGATGAAAGGGGGGAAAATAGGACGAGAGGAGAAATGCGAGAAGTAATGGAAGCACGAAAAGAAAAAAAAAGACAAGACACCATGTCTTTGACGAACATCATATCCACACAACGATCCCAGAAGACGATGATGCCTCAGACCCTCATACTCGATGGAAATAGAGAGATATCGTTCTGTTCTTCAGAGATTATCCAGGTTGCAACAACGGGGTCCTATAACCTTGTTCTTCTCAGAGACTGAGGGAGGGTAGACACCGTCCTCTGGGGCTATACGTGTGAAAGTAAGTCATTTTTGGTGTAATCAAATGAGGCAAGAGGAGTTTCATCTATTATTTCTGAGGAACGTGTCTGCAACATTTCTTCGTGGGGGGTGTACCAGTCGTTGTCTTCTCTCATTAGTATGAAAATATGGCTTGGTTATTCCTCCTTGCTGTTCACAGATGATTAGCCGATAAAATTGGTTGTTATGCCATTACTGGAAGATGGCTGAGCTAGCCTGACTGACTGACGACGAGAATATTGCCCGTGGCTCCTCGCTAACGAGGTGGGCGAGAGCAGGAGGAGCGGCGACGCGAGCTGAATGTGATCGGACGGGTAAGGAGAGGGTGAGGAAATTGGTCGTTGTAAGGAATGAAATAGATTATGGCAAGAAGGGGAGAGGTAGTAGGGTCGTGAGGTGGCTGGCCGAGGGGGGGAAAAGGGGAAGGGGGCGGGCTGTGAGGTGGGGGGAAAAGGAGAATGGAAAGTTGAAAAAAATATAACAAAAAGAAAGGTGGAGGGGAACGTGCAGTGGGAGGAGGAAAGGGAAGGTGGGATGGAATTCAGAGGAAAGTTAGGTGTAGTGACACAGAAGAGTTTGATGGGTTGGGGGTATCAGGTGCGAAAAAGAGAAAGAGGAAAGGAATCAAAATAGAAAGAGAAAAAGTCGGTTTGGGAGGAATGGAAGGGGAGAGTTTCCTGTAAAGGAAATAGGGAGGGTCGGGTTTGGAAGGCTGAGAGCTCAGGTGTGGTGGGAATCAGGCCAAGCAGAGGAGGTGTATGAGGGAGCCTGATGCATAAATGCATTCGAAGTGGCGAGTGCAAATAAGTGCAAGGAGGGAAGGGCTGTGTAGAGCGGAAGGTGGGAGTGTTAGGAGGCAACAGAGGAACAGAATGGTGGGTCAGATGAGGGAAACGGGAATGAGATGGATCGCCCTGGGTACGAGTGAAGAAATAGAAGGGGGAAGCCAGGTGGGGGGGCTGAATGGGTTGCAGGAGGGGGCTGGCGTGGTTTTGGCTTGGGGGGGGTGAGGTAGCGTGGGGTGGAAGGGTGAGGTAATGGGATGGGAGGAAGGGGAGTGGTGGGGTGAGAAGAAGGGAGGCAAGTCTGATAACACTGGATGTACTTAATGGCTCAGGGGTAGGCCCAGGGAGGGAGTGCCTGGCAGGGAGAGGGAGAGGGAGGTAAGATGAGAAAAGGGAGAGGGAGGGGAGGATCAGAGGGGAGGAGGGAAGGAGAGGAATGAACGGTACCAATTCTGAAAAGATGACTAAAGGGGCGGGAGGGGTGGCACCCGCGAGAGGCTGGACCTCTGCTGATGACTCGGTACGCTCGTGTGTGTGTGTGTGTGTGTGTGTGTGTGTGTGTGTTCATGGGGGGACCCTCTTACGCACTTGGAGCCCTTCCTCTTAGCTTTGTTTTCTTGTCAATGGATTTTGGGGACTTTTCAATGGTATTCACATTTTCTTTTTCCTCGTGGCTTACTTTGTTCCAGTAGTTCAGCTTATGTTACTAAAGAAATGTTTTCTCACATCCCTGCGTACACTTCTCTTGCCCAACACCCAGTTGTGTGCCCTCGTGTCCTGGGTTCTCTTCCGGTATCATAGAACTGTGTTATGGCCACGCCGTCATGGCATCACAGAGATCTTGTCTGTCGTTGATCATTTTCCTCCCACAGTGGCAGACTAAGTGTTTCCCTCTTCTCGTCAATCGTTTCCTTCACTTATCACCAATGTTTGCTGCATTTCATGGGATCCTTTCCACCACTTCTGTGTGATTATTCAAGAGAGGAGACCGGGCTGTTCAGGCATATTCCAGCCTAGGGTAGTTTTATGTCGTTTATTTTCCTGAACATCTGTCTGTCCATACACAATAGCGACTTTGATATTGGCCAAAATACTGTCTTCCTTCCCCCCTTTACGATCTTTCTCACGTCGTGTTCTGGTGACGTGTTGGGACGGGTGTCATCTCTGTAAGTCCCTCTCACTGCCCAACTCTTGCATCTTATTTCTTCTATCTGGTACTCACCGTCCGGGCTCCTCAAACCTCCTCCG
>NC_092260.1:17977198-17989698 GCF_036320965.1 Panulirus ornatus | reverse complement strand
TCGATTCTTCGTTGTATTAAAATCCGTCTTTCTAAGAAAGACTGAAATTCTCTTTACATTCGGAGGGGAAATTTTCATATTTGAACGTAAAGAATTCAGATCAACCAAAAACTTTCGTATGTATGAATATAGCCATGGAAAAGGAAAAAGAAACTGTGTATAAACTTCTGTGTGTGTGTGTGTGTGTGTGTGTGTGTGTGTGTATGTGTGTGTGACGGGGAAAGAGTTCTACACTCGTGTTGCCCGGTCTCTTTACCTTGTATATTATATTTACACCATATCTTTACTCCTTTTTGTAGATACACTCACACACACACACACACACACACACACACACACACACACACACACACACAGACACACACACACATGCCCGCGCTCGCGCGCACCAGAGGATGAACACCTGGATTGGGATTGGGCCAGCTGGCGCGCCCAAAATTCGAATACATGCGGGCCTGTTGTGACTCGTGTGTGTGTGTGTGTGTATGTGTGTGTGTGTGTGTGTGTGTGTGTGTGTGTGTGCCAGCTTTCGCTCTATTTGCCATACTGAAGCCATGAGACTCCACTTTTATCGACACATTAATTACTAAAAGGAAAATGGATTTTCCCTTGCGCAGTCACTGTCTCGTAACGTTGGCAGGAGCGGAAGTAGATGGCGTGGCAGCCGTTCGTATAACGTTTTTAGATGAGAAGTTTTAATCTACGTATCTCTGTGATGGGTGGTTACGTAGATGCCATGCACTTCGTTGAAAATTTCACCTGATCGGGTTTTGTTTGTTTGTATGTTTTATAGAATGATCTTATCCTCAGGTCATGTTTGGCTTTACATAACGTAAATCATGACCGTTGTTATGATCATCGTCATTGGCTTATGATCAACGTCCTCGAATTCTTTCGCTCAGGTGCGTCGGTCAATGGTGACTGAGCTGAAGCTTTTACGGATCTGCAAAACTTGTTACTCTCCACCTACCTATACGGAGAGAGCGGCACTCGTTTCAGCACTCGGTTTGGACTGGACCTTCAGCATTCTCTCTCTCTCTCTCTCTCTCTCTCTCTCTCTCTCTCTCTCTCTCTCTCTCTCTCTCTCTCTCTCTCTCTCTCTCTCTCTATCTATCTATCTCTCCAGTACAGGGGAACACGACACATGTTTGATGATGTTCCGCGTTAACCTTTTTTGTAAGTTTGGTGATTACCGGTGTATACTCATCACTGAGCATCAGACCAGCATATCTTCTCCTGAAGTGAATTACAACACTGGCACATCCCCAGATAAGAGTTCAATGAAGTGTAGACTGCATGCAAGAGCCTCTGTTCAGGGCAAGAAGGTAGTTCTGCAAAGTATTCAGCATCGAGAAAAATCCCCTGACTCGGTGTGGACCAGGGAAGTCTTTAGACAGGAAGTGCTTTAGAGGGATGCTTCTGAAAGCCATTCATCCACGACAGGCAACACGAAGATCTGCCACGCTGGTGTGAACATACACAAGGATACTTCCAACCAGCCAAACTTCAGAAAACTACTTATACAGGACCTCTAAGTAAGGGTTATGTTAAGGAGGGAAACTGGCATACCTCTCACACACATACGCATACACACACACACACACACACACACACACACACACACACACACACATAAATATATATATATATATATATATATATATATATATATATATATATATATATATATATATATATATATATATATGGTGATAAACGCATTAGAAATGTGCAGGCAAACCATTAACTACACTGTGTTGTGTCTTAACATTCACTTGATCACTAAAAGACAGTGAAAGACCAGCCACCATCTCAAATACCTGGTCATTCTTTTTTGGTCAAACGGGCAGGCAGTTCCAGCCGGTTTGAAGGTGAGCCTTGGATGCGGCGATGAGGAACTTTTGTAAACTTTTTTAATACTTCTAACAGCCTGAGGTTCCGCCACCAGCCGACATTTTCTTATTCCTGGACTGGACGCCTCATGTAATATTCAAGCACGGAAGTGGGTCCTGGAGCATCGCTTCTTTTACGCTGTCGCTGGCCTGGGTAGTTAGAAGTCTGGGAGCTGTGGGGAGACTTGTAGTTCACACTCCAGGTGGTCCTTATTGCAGGTGGTTCATGGTTCAGGTGGTCCTTATTGCAGGTGGTTCATGGTTTAGATGGTCCTTATTGCAGGTGGTTCATGGTTCAGGTGGTCCTTATTGCAGGTGGTTCATGGTTTAGGTGGTCCTTATTGCAGGTGGTTCATGGTTTAGATGGTCCTTATTGCAGGTGGTTCATGGTTCAGGTGGTCCTTATTGCAGGTGGTTCATGGTTCATATGGTCCTTAGTCTAGTTCATTCCTAGTCCAGGTGGTCCTTAGTTCAATTCAATCCTAGTCTAGATGGTTAGTGCCCTTAGTTTAAGTGGACATTAGATCAGGCGGTCCTTTGGTCCATTTTTTCCCCAGATGGTTCATAATGCTAGTTGGTCCTCCTCAAGTCCAGTTGGGTCCTAATCCAGGTGGTCTTTTGGTCCTTAGTCCAGCTGGTTCATATTCCGGATGGTCCCTGGTCCAGGCGAAGTGTGGACCACAAGCGCTTCTGGTCAGGTTGACGGTGAGGCAAAAACTTGTTGTGCAGGTGGAGGGGAGGCGTTCGTGAGCAACCATATACACGGGAGGGATATTTAGGGAAGTCTTTGCATGGTGAATGGTGCTCAGTAGATTAAGTCAGATATATAAGGAGAAAAATAGGTACTAACGCGCGCGCGCGCGCACACACACACACACACACACACACACACACACACACACACACACACACACACACACACACACAGTTCATCGAGATGCAGGGATAGAGCAACAAGAGAAAATAACATCAAATTAAGCAAGAAATAGCGTGAGGGTGGTTGATGAATGGAATAGAGCAGAATGGCTGAAGTCATTGTTAATGCAGACTACATACATGAATTCAAGACGTTGTATGACAGTGAAAAGTTTCAAGAGATGGGGTCCTACATTTCAAGAGATGGGGTCCTACGAATGTACATGAAAATGTTGGAGGAATTAATTCCTCTCACGGCATCTACAGCCCTTCGTTGGGTTGTGGTTAGTACATACAGCCCTTCGTCGGGCAGTGGTTAGTACATACAGCCCTTCGTCGGGCAGTGGTTAGTACATACAGCCCTTCGTCGGGCAGTGGTTAGCCTTACTACTAGTGAGACAGCATGAGCCTTCCCGGGGTCGGGCCCCCATGAGTTCGATGCTTGGGTGCGGCAGTCTCCTTAGCTTCCTCTCTCTCTCTTCCTCTTACTTCATCTCATTTCTTACTTGATCTTGGCTTTTGACAGTTACATACTAGTTTCTCCCTCCTCTTCCTTATTGCCTTTTTTATGACCTATTCCTCAACATGCAATCAATAATCTTTCCGCCTCTCCTTTATCTCCCCTTCAGTAAGCGTCCTTCACACCCTTTCTCCAGCTCTCTCACTCGTACAAGACGGTCACCCTGGGGGAGCTTAGGATGGACATGAGGGAGAGGAGGAAGATGGACTCCTCGCTTGATCAACCCCTGGGTCTCTGGTTGCCATGAATCGGACGGAGGCGGTCGTCCCAGCCTTGGCAATACCACGCGCGCCACACTCACACACACACAAGCCTCCGTGAGCATAAAAGGTGATGTTCAGTGAGGGGATCTTCCCGAGTTTTTCCCTCAGGTCGAATACCCAGCTTCCAGCAGAGAAGTCAGAGACTCTCTCTCTCTCTCTCTCTCTCTCTCTCTCTCTCTCTCTCTCTCTCTCTCTCTCTCTCTCTCTCTTTAAGAAAGTGTAGAGGGGGGACTTGGTCGGGTCATTCATTCGTAATCGGTGAAAAAGTACCACATTAGCCGGCGGCCAAGGAAAGAGATAAAAAAAAAAAAAAAATCAAAACTTTGTACGATGTTCAACAGAGCCATAGAGGCTCATCAGGCCGTTCTGATGAGGCTCTGAACAGGGGAGGAAGGAAGCCATAACGGTGATGGACGCACTGCAAACTTTCCCTCTCATAAAACTGTGATTCACTGTTCCTACCGGCTCCATCGGGAGTTCGGAAAATATTTATGCATCTGTTTTCTTTTCCTACGTTTGTATCTCTCGTCTTTTCAATTAGTCACTCGGAAATCATCAAGTATTTGTAATTCAGATGAATCTCATTAATTGTTGTATCTTCCTGGAAATCCAGGACTCTTTTTATGGAGGTTCTGCAGCTTCAAGTCTGCACTCCACGTAGAAGCAGGGAAATGATGGACTCCTTTGGAGCGACAAGGCCTTTCGCAGGATTGTACCCTCTTACGTCCACCCTCTGTCGATGATGCAGCCTCATGGAAGGTGACTGTTATATATATATATATATATATATTAAGAATATATGGTGTGGGAGGCAAGTTGTTAGAAGCAGTGAAAAGTTTTTATCGAGGATGTAAGGCATGTGTACGTGTAGGAAGAGAGGAAAGTGATTGGTTCTCAGTGAATGTAGGTTTGCGGCAGGGGTGTGTGATGTCTCCATGGTTGTTTAATTTGTTTATGGATGGGGTTGTAAGGGAGGTAAATGCAAGAGTCCTGGAAAGAGGGGCAAGTATGAAGTCTGTTGGGGATGAGAGAGCTTGGGAAGTGAGTCAGTTGTTGTTCGCTGATGATACAGCGCTGGTGGCTGATTCATGTGAGAAACTGCAGAAGCTGGTGACTGAGTTTGGTAAAGTGTGTGGAAGAAGAAAGTTGAGAGTAAATGTGAATAAGAGCAAGGTTATTAGGTACAGTAGGGGTGAGGGTCAAGTCAATTGGGAGGTGAGTTTGAATGGAGAAAAACTGGAGGAAGTGAAGTGTTTTAGATATCTGGGAGTGGATCTGTCAGCGGATGGAACCATGGAAGCGGAAGTGGATCATAGGGTGGGGGAGGGGGCGAAAATTTTGGGAGCCTTGAAAAATGTGTGGAAGTCAAGAACATTATCTCGGAAAGCAAAAATGGGTATGTTTGAGGGAATAGTGGTTCCAACAATGTTGTATGGTTGCGAGGCGTGGGCTATGGATAGAGATGTGCGCAGGAGGATGGATGTGCTGGAAATGAGATGTTTGAGGACAATGTGTGGTGTGAGGTGGTTTGATCGAGTAAGTAACGTAAGGGTAAGAGAGATATGTGGAAATAAAAAGAGCGTGGTTGAGAGAGCAGAAGAGGGTGTTTTGAAATGGTTTGGGCACATGGAGAGAATGAGTGAGGAGAGATTGACCAAGAGGATATATGTGTCGGAGGTGGAGGGAACGAGGAGAAGAGGGAGACCAAATTGGAGGTGGAAAGATGGAGTGAAAAAGATTTTGTGTGATCGGGGCCTGAACATGCAGGAGGGTGAAAGGAGGGCAAGAAATAGAGTAAATTGGAGCCATGTGGTATACAGGGGTTGACGTGCTGTCAGTGGATTGAAGCAAGGCATGTGAAGCGTCTGGGGTAAACCATGGAAAGCTGTGTAGGTATGTATATTTGCGTGTGTGGACGTGTGTATGTACATGTGTATGGGGGGGGGGGGGGTGGGGCCATTTCTTTCGTCTGTTTCCTTGCGCTACCTCGCAAACGCGGGAGACAGCGACAAAGTATAAAAAAAAAAAAAAAAAAAAAAAATATATATATATATATATATATATATATATATATATATATATATATATATATATATATATATATTTCTTTTCTTTCAAACTATTCGCCATTTCCCGCATTAGCGAGGTAGCGTTAAGAACAGAGGACTGGGCCTTTGAGGGAATACCCTCACCTGGCCCAATTCTCTGTTCCTTCTTTTGGGGGAAAAAAAAAAAAAAAAAAAAAAAAAACCTCACTCTCTAATTATAATATCCTACCCGTAATGGAATATGATTACCTACAAATTAACATCACGTCACAGGGCACATTCCCAGGCATAAAAACTGTGTGAATAACTTTAACCTCCCTCCGTTCTGACAGACAGCAAACACGTAGAGACCCAGCACCCTCATACTGGTGCAACCCTGTCCCTTACTTAACCCCTGATCTGGGATAATATTATATACGTATTTCTTCTATTCACCTTCCTCCTCCCACCTTAGTCTGTCGGTGGCACGGCTGCAGGTAGGATATTCCAGTTTCTTACCATCCAGATGCATCAGTACCGACGTGGAGTTGCCTCCAACGTTACTACTAGAATGCCACACCTTATATTTACCGCAGGGCTGCTGATCCTATCGGTCTTTCAGCATCGTGACGTCTCTCTCGTCCCCCTTTTGTTCACACGAACGGAAGAAGATAAGCTACGACGGTCTTATCTTCGTAAATGTTTTTCTTTCTTGTGGGTTGCATTCCCTGGACTATAGTCATTAGGGTTCCCTCCCATCCCACACTTATCACCAGGGGCGTTACGCGAGATAAACCTACTACAAGACCCAGAGGTCTCCCGGAGGCGGCACAATCTCCCAGCACCGCCGCAGTAAATCGTTATCTTCGTCGGCGGACGAGCACACCCAGCCAGAAGGTAGGAGCGAAAATGGTTTAAATAGGCAATATCCTTCCTCCTCACCACGCGGAAGCTGTGGGCTGGGTGGGGTACGGTCACCGGTCCACCAACGAATTCTAGCGTGATTTTTTTCATATATATATATAAATATATATATATATATATATATATATATATATTTTTTTTTTTTCTCGCTGTTTTTCATTTGTTTCGTTGTCGGTCATCATCATTAGTTTTTAGTATGTCATTCGCTCACATGTGCTCTTACCTCTCATGTGTAGCGCACCGAAACCAAAGTCCTCTGTCCTCAGTAGGCCATATAGACCGTTTCGTCGTCTGCCATGACCGCTGACAACGTCACCTTCAGTAACCCTATCACTCTAATCCGCTCTATCCCTTGGCACGCCTCTCACTCTCCACAATGCTCAGGCCCCGAGAACCACAAGCCACCATCCTCCATCCTCACGTCTTCGTCCGGCCAACCCGCTCTATGTTCTATCTGTATCCGACACGTATGTGCTCTTGGTCAGTCCTTCTTCCCTCATCCTCTCAATATGTCCAAACCATTTCAGTCCCTCTTCCCTCATCCTCTCAGTATGTCTGTCCAAACCATTTTAGTCCCTCTTCCCTCATCCTCTCAGTATGTCCAAACCATTTCAGACCCTCTTCCCTCATCCTCTCAGTATATCCAAACTATTTCAACAAACCCTGTTCAGCTTTCTCAGTCATACTCTATTTACTGCCACACCTTTCACTATCATTCCTCTCACGATCAGCCCTCCCCACACTACATCGTCATTTGCTTCCCATGTCAGTTGAATTAGGGGAACTTAACAATATACACGTTTTCTGTTTTAAAGAGGAGTTAGCATTCTGTATCCCTTGTGACTGAAGTATATATACATATATGCATAATAAAGATATACTGTGTGTCTGCCTGTCTGTCTTGAACAAATTTCAACCCTAAATGAACTGCCTTAGGTTAGTTTCTAGTATTCTATGTAAGTCATTTTCAGGAAAAGAATATCCTAACTTTTCTCTCATAAAAACGTTTCAGTCTACCCAAAAATATGGCATTCATCGACTGTAGATCTAATCCACTGATATTTCCTTATCGTAACCTGAAGTGTACCAGGGAATGATTGATGCCTAATACCCAGTTCCCCCCACCCTGTACTAGGTTCATCTAGACGTATTAAATCGTGCTAGCATGTACCACTTCACAGCGGCAGATCACACCAGCGCTCTCACGAGATAATCGCTAACATGCGATTTTGCTAAAACTCACCAGGGCACATTAACTTGTACCAGGTCACATCAGGTCAATACTCACCCTTACCTGTTTCCTACTGTGGGCCTCTGTGGTGTAGAGATATCCACACCACTCCATCCTGGGAGACGGGAGAGTAAAAAGAAGAAAAAGCAAGAGAGAGTAAAAAGATGGCGCTAATTGGTCAGCTTGGTAAATTTCCTCTCATATCCGTTTACAAGATTAAGGTCGGCGGATGCCGTGGGATCACGTCGCGGATTGGAGAGCGTGATGCTTCTCTCTCTCTCTCTCTCTCTCTCTCTCTCTCTCTCTCTCTCTCTCTCTCTCTCTCTCTCTCTCTCTCTCTCTCGTTGCTGCTCCTGATGCTGCTTTTCTGCCACTATTTTTCTTGCCCTAGTCCCGTCGCCTCCTGGTTACGCGACTTCTCCGGGGAAGAAGGAGGACCATGAAACAACAGGAAAGAAAATAAAGGGTGGGATGTAATTAGGTTTTATACAGTGCACAGACACTCTCTCTCTCTCTCTCTCTCTCTCTCTCTCTCTCTCTCTCTCTCTCTCTCTCTCTCTCTCTCTCTCTCTCTCTCTCTCTCTGCCCAGCTGTTGATTTATTCATTTATCTATCTATGTACCTGTTAGTCAGTTCTCTGTCTATCTATCTTTTTGTCTGCCTATCTGTTTTTCTCTCTGCCTATTCTATCCTTATCTCTCTGTCTACCTCTATCTGCTTATCGATTATTTTGCTTCGGTTTTCGGGTTATCACTCTATCGCACGTCTGTACGTATAATACGTTCTCTTCCTCGGGCCATTCTCCCTTGGCATTACCATCATATACATATATCCTCTCGTATATCTCCCCTCATGAGAGCTATATCAAAGCCTGCTGATAACCACGGGACCTCATCGCCTCCTCTCGAGAGATACTGGAAAATTCCGGACCATCCCATTATGGAGATGTGAGGAGCACTTGGCCACGGTCGTGCGGAGCCAGTGCAAAGATAACTTGATCTGTGAGGTTCTTCCTTCGATCTCGTGTTAAGATGGAGAACACAGGGAGACGGATATAGAATTTATATATATATATATATATATATATATATATATATATATATATATATATATATATATATATATAACGTTTTCAGTGTTAATTAGTTTTATGAAAGCTTTCTCAGGGTCAGTAAATGATGTCTTAAGCATTTCGTATATTTTGTGGTGTCAAGCGTCTCATCGAATTGTTTCTCGATATTGTTTAAAAAGCGAAGGTTTTAAGCGTTTAATAAACTTTATCGGACGAATTACTATGATTAATGACTTTATTGAGATCACTATACGTTGTGTATGAGTATGTATGAGAGCGAGTGTTGATTTGGCGTGGGTGTTGATAAATGACATGATAAAATCACCATATCTTGCGTATGAATATGCATGAGAATGATTGTTTATTTGGCATGGGTGTAAATAGATGACATAATTCAAATCACCATAGGTTGTACATGAGTGTGTAAGTGTGTAGGGTCGTGTGTGTGTGTGTAGCACTAGTATACATTCATCAATTTTCGACAGTGAAAACTGTCAACCAACATCCTCTCCCAGGAAATTTTCATAGTTATTTATGGCCATATTTAAAATCTTCAGGAGTCGTGTATTTTTCCTCTCCAAAGACGTTTCCCTCGTGTAACCTAATTTCCAGGACGCGTCGCGCCCTCCTCTCCTCCGGCAGCGCCTTCTGCTGTTTCTGCTGCCGGGCTGGAGTTTTCTACCTGGCTTCCCTCTCTCCACTTTCCAAGAAATCAGTTCTTATCATATTTTTTTTGAACTATTATTTTTTTTTTTTTTTGTCCCTTCGGCGTCCGATTATTATTATCATCATTATTATTAGTAGTATTATCATCATTATTTTGTTATTATTATCATTATTACTGTAATTATCATTATTGATGTAGTCATTATTATCTTTGTTATTATTATCATTATTATTATTATTATTATTATTATTATTATTATTATTATTATCATCATCATTAATATCATCATTATCGATGTAGTCATTATTATCTTTATCATTATTATTATTATTAGTAGTAGTAGTTGTAGTAGTAGTTGATATTGTAGCAGTTATAGTGAATGTCATAATGACTAATTACCATACCATAATGACTATTACCATCATCAGTATCATTGTTGTTATCGCTATGATAATTATCATCATGTGGTGAGTGTTGCTGGCCACCACTCCACTGGGCCGGGTTTGACCCCCGGCCCGGGCAGACGGCCCACAACTGCCCCAGCAGTTCATCCTTCCTGTGGTTGGTGGATGTATGGGTACCACCATCGGCTGGGGTAAAGCACTACATTTATGCTCGGCTCAAGCTGCAGACAGCTGGGTTAACTTGGCGTCGAGTTAACCCAGGGATGTCTGTCCATGGCTATCGCTGACACGCTGGTGACCTTATCAGTTAATTGGCACTTTACTTATACTGCCGGTGAAGTCATGAGTTATTGGCACTTTACTTATACTGCCGGTGAAGTCATCAATTATTGATACTTTACTTATACTTTTTGTGATCGCTTGCAGTATATTGTTATCATTATCATCACCGTTATCAACGTGATTAGAATAATGCAATTCATATATATATATATATATATATATATATATATATATATATATATATATATATATATATATATATATATATATATACATATATATATATATATATATATATATATTATATATATATATATATATATATATATATATATATATATATATATATATATATATATATACATATATATATATATATATATATATATATATATATATATATATATATATATATATATATATATATATATATATATATATATATATAGTTATCCCGTTACACTCCCTACAACGGTTCGTCGCTCCTTCTTTTTCTACAAGTGTCAGCTTCCATCATCATGAGCCCGGGTCGTGATTTCTCTCCCTCATCGTCAACACCCGGGTTAACAACCCCTCCTCCGCTCCTTTCATCTTCACGGCCTCTCCTCCTCTTCACAGGGGTCACACCCCTTCCAACCGTGAATTTTTTTTTTTTTTCCGATCATTTTCATCTTCGTTCCCCTGCCTCAGCTCTCACCGCTAATATCATCCGCGCCCGTCTCGCCTCCTCATACAGAATGACTTTTGACATCTCGTCAGTCTCTTCGCTCAGTCTCGTCTCTTTCTCTGTGCTGTGTATGTCTCCCTCTCACATGTGTACGGCGAATGGGTCTGCCCTTTCAGTTCTTTTAGGTTCGAAAACGTTAATATCTGTGGTTCTCTTCAATCAATAGATTTTCCATTATATCTATGGATCAAAATTTCCTTTCATCTCGTTCTTTTTTTTTTTTTCTAATCTGTATTGAAGCGAACGGTACGGCTTTGGGATTAATCTGGTAGTCGACAACGGTTTAATCCAGAAACGAAACGTATTCGCGTTATTAGATGAGGTCCCTTCGTTCCTTTAGGGAAATTCTGGTGTATCAGATCCGCCGGAGTCTTAGTACCAGACCTCACTAGGGAGTCTTCCCCCCCCCCCCCCCCTCACTAACTCCTGCTCTCAACTTTCCTCATCCACTTAGTCTCAGTAAAGTCGTCTCCAGCCATCCACTATCCTAACAGAATCTAACAAAGTTGCTCCTCCTCCTCCTCCTCCTCCTCGCCTGAAATCCTAACAACTTTTCCTGGGCAACTTTATATAAGAATCCCACCCCTCTGGTCTGTCTTCCGTCAACATTTATTTACCTGTCACTACCGTCACTTCCTCAGCAGGTCCTGTCTACTTTCACATTTATTTTTTCATTTATTTGCCTTAGGTATTACTCCATCTTGATTTCTCTTTGTAACCTTTAGATTATTGATAATTATCGGTGCTGTAGTAAATCCATTATGATCCCGGTATCTATCCAAACACTCATTTACGACTGAAGTCATCAATCATTGATGTGATGCTCATTGAGAAGCCTTATATCATTCATCAGGCCTCTCTCTCTCTCTCTCTCTCTCTCTCTCTCTCTCTCTCTCTCTCTCTCTCTCTCTCTCTCTCTCTCTCTCTCTCTCTCTCTCTCTCTCTCTCTCATCATACATGAATCAGCCTCTCCACTCCCGTTAAGTCCCTTCATTTATCAATCTTCCCTTTCGTCTATTAAGGCACGTCTCCAGTACCAATCATGGACTCCCCCCCGTTATCGAAGACACCCAGGAGCTTCTGATCTACCAGTCATCATCGACCAGCTCCTCCTTCGTCTAGTACACGACTCTTCCTTTCACCTCAACCCACCACCCACCGTACTAGTTTACCTGCCGAGTATTCCAGTCTTTTACTCGGCACTCTGATTTGTACTGACCCACCCTCCCTCTTACTGTATACCGGGAAGCTGCTTCCCACACACACACACACACACACACACACACACACACACGTATATATATATATATATATATATATATATATATATATATATATATATATATATATATATATATATATATATAAATAATAAATAATAAATAATATATATATATATATATATATATATATATATATATATATATATATATATATACATACGTGTGTGTGTGTGTGTGTGTGTGTACACATAAACCTCCTGACGTAGGGAACGCAGGCGCGAACAATAGGGGAGGCGGGGCCAGTGGTCGTTCATACTCCGGTATGAGAAGAATAATGAAAGGTTTACGGCGTT
>NC_092260.1:17917198-17974698 GCF_036320965.1 Panulirus ornatus | reverse complement strand
AGCCATCTTTTCCACCCCTGAGCCCCTGAAAACATCCCTCAAACGTTTTCTGCATTTTCAGAAGAGCAATTTTTAAACTATCGGCGTCGAGCCCCGACGTTGTTGGTTGCTTATTTGTATTGCTTCTGTAATGGAATATCAACGACCATGTTTCGAGGTTCTCTCTGGCAAACAGTGCTAGCGATCGCTCAGGTAACAGTGCCTTTTCTGTGTTGTCCTTTCTCTGTTGTATTGTTCGCCTAAGGTCTGTTAGGTAAGTGCAATTTCGGCAACCACTGAGGGTTGATAGGCTCTACGTATTCGTATCGTTTCTCCTCATAAATGTCGTCACCTCTTCCATAAAGGTCGCAAGACGTGCAAGAGATCGTCTGCTGGAAAGCCATCGTCCTTTGGTCTGCAGGAGAAGGACCAAATATTGACAGGTGACCTCCTCCTCCTCCTCCTCCTCCTCCTCCTCTTCCTCCTCCTCCAGAAGTTTGCCAAACTACCGGTGGTTTGAACCTCTCCTGCCAGTGTTTTGTTAACGAACTTAACAACTAATTTCATCACCTCTGTGGACTCTGGTGGGAACGCTGGTGCGCAGGGTGTCTCTTGATGAATGATGCAGTCAAGTGATATCACGTCATGATCCAGCTCAGTTTGCAATAGAGAGAGAGAGAGAGAGAGAGAGAGAGAGAGAGAGAGAGAGAGAGAGAGAGAGAGAGAGAGAGAGAGAGATCCCTCATGAAATCCTTTCATACCCTATGCAGCAACATCGATCGCTGGTGAGATGACGTACTTGGTGATGATTTCTTTCCAATACATGTAACTGATGAGAGTCCTGTACATATCTTCTCCCCTTGTTTGACCACCGAGGGAGGGGAAGCAACCTTAATAAGCTCCTCTTGAGGGTCTTTCAGAATCTCATATCCGCCGATAAGAGCAACTTGTGTGAAGTCATCAAAGCCACACTATTCGTCACCTCCAATAAAAAAAAAAAGGGGGGGCCCAGGGCTGAAGTAGTGTCATTATTCTCAGTGATGATGCCCGTGGAAATTTTCACCGTCCGGCCTCTGCAGACAATAGCCTGATTTTAACTTTCTAGACGATGTCGTCTTTATGAAGTCACCTCACAGTTGTTGTGAGCAGCCTCTCATGTATTTACCACCTGTGAACGGCTTTCCATAACTCATAATCCCTTGAATTACAGCAACGCTAGCAGCAGCAGTCGCTTCCTTCACCCAATACTTTGATCCGCTTTGAGGTTCACTTTCTCTCTGGCATTTTTTTTCTTTCTGGTGTCTCCAAATGCAAGGTCCTCGGCGAAAGAACTGTGCTTGCCATGAAAATTACTTTCGAGGTTGGACTTTCTGTTGTTGGCTAACTCTTCCTTACGAATAAGACATGAAGGCAGCCCAGTGGAGCTCGATGCGAATGCGAAAGATTCGATCTAGTCATTCTGACATATCCATTTTCTTCTTGCATTTTGCCTTTTCTTTAGTTTTTTTCAATATACTCCAGTTATGTTTCATCTGTAATCCCTCAATGTGGTGTCTCACTAAATGGCTTGTGAATCTCAAAAGATCAAAAAGCACGGGTTATGGGTCCGAGTCTTGTTGATAGGGACACATGCTGACAGATCACGAGAACAGTGACGCAAGATTATATCTGTAGAATAGGCAGAAGGCAACAACGTGACGGCTGTGAGAAGGATGGTTGGAGAGAGGTGATGCCACTCTTGATATTTAAAGGGTGTGGAGGGAGAAACACCTCGATCATGTAAGCAGTCCTCCATACAAGGGTGATTAACACCGCTGTGGATATGAAATAACTGCTCACAAGAGGAATGATTAGACGCCTATACAACAACCCCACTTTTGGAAAGTAGATTTTGTGATCGTAATTATGTGGGGTTTCCTGGGTAGAGTGGAAGATATGGTTAGCTCAGCATGTTCATGTAATTGGAAGGATGGACTGTGATGGTTTGAAATTGAGGAGAGAGAAACGTGTGACATTTAGGAAGAGATATGAGTTGATATTCAGTTTGAATATTGTTAAATTCAACCAGGTTTCTGCTCCCTCTTTCAGAGATATTGCGCAAGTCCGAATTAAGAGAGTTGTGTTCAGAAAGAGAGAACCAGTATTAAAGAGAAGGAAGAGACGAAGTGATTGGAAGTATGTAGAGTGGAATCATATATATATATATATATATATATATATATATATATATATATATATATAGAGAGAGAGAGAGAGAGAGAGAGAGAGAGAGAGATATAGCAAGAATTCGAACCACCGCCACTAGCGCAAAAGCTGGGTATAGTAACTGTTAGGCTATGGAGCCAAAATGCACACGCACGCACCACTGTGACCTCTTGTAACACACACACACACACACACACACACACACACATACATATATATATATATATATATATATATATATATATATATATATATATATATATATATATATATATATAGAGAGAGAGAGAGAGAGAGAGAGAGAGAGAGAGAGAATTTTCCCAACATAGAAATGGGTTAACAATACAAACACACGTTTGTGCCGCCATGAGTCGCATGGTTTACAGCCGCACCTGGCCATAATGTCACCGCGTGACAGGAGCTGCAACAAGCGTATGGCAACACTGCAGCAAATATACAATATTCTCCTCCATGTTGTGAAATATTCGCATCCCCTTTATTTGATATGCACCCTTGCCTACCCACCTCTCTGCCGTTCCTCCTGCAAACCCAACCTTCTCCTCCTCTTCCTTCTCTTCTTCCTCCTCCTCCTCCCATTACCTGAGCCTGTCCCATAAATTTTGACACAGTCATAGTTTTAATAACTGCATGAGCCTGGATTTCCACGTTTGAGGAGAACTTACTTGATTATGGCTCATTTACTCCCGTGCTGGTGCTGCTCGTGTTGACTCCCCCGTCTACCGTGGAACAGAAGCATTACCGTGGCAACAGTCTGGACACAGATGTTCTTATGTATGTGTATACAGCGTTGGAGTAAGAGATCAAGTTCAAGATTAACGTGTATTCAACACTGCTGGTATGCAGAGTTCTAGCGTAATTCTCTTGTGATAAGGATATTCATATGCTTTACTGACGTGTACAGTGTTGCTGTGTGAGAGGTTCTTTTTTTTTCGTTTTGAAGGTACGTTCGTACCCTGATTTTAGGAGGTTATTGTAGTTTCACAGGTGACAGCGTGTGAGGAAGATCTGATCTAGCAAGACCACGTTGGCGTGGATAGGTTTAGTGTCTTTGTGATGCAGGTTGTCATGAGACGTAGAACGTGTATGATTAACATGCTTTGGAAGGTACGAGAGTTATGACGAACGCCATATAAGTTTTTTTTTTTGAGATACGATGACTAGAAATACGATGTCTGAAAGTTTAATCGATAATTGAGAATATACTTGATTTGGTGTGGTGATGGTCATATGTGTGGTAGATATAATCAAAAGTATGCTAAATAGACGTTTGATAAGACGGTATGTGACATCTAGGCGTCTTGATAGACGGGGTATGTTACTTTTGACACATTAGGGCCAGGGTGTCATGAATACTACCATGATTAAGGTACTGTAATGTAACGCTTGATGGACAGCAAATGATAATTAGACTCTTCATATATCCATAGCTTAAACTTCCCTTAATATATATATATATATATATATATATATATATATATATATATATATATATATATATATATATATATATATATATATATATATTTTATCATTAATGGTGTGCACTTAATGGCCATCAATCAACCTATGTAGATCTTGGCTTAGTGACCCTCAAAAGCTCCTGTTCGTTTCCTGCTACAACAGTCGCACGTAATAAGTTCCGAACTTTAGCCCAAGTCCATCAAACTCTTACAAAGCTTAAAGAGGATCAAAGTTGTCCAGGTCATGCAATACGTGTGTCTTTTATCATGGAAAACGCCAGTTTAACAGGACTACTGGAATATATGGAACAAAGGCTATAGGAATTACATCCACCTATCCTGCCGTATAGAACTGTGTTAGTAGTAAATTTGTACCCGGGGAATAACTGGTGTTGATGTGACAAATTGACACCGGCTCGTCATAGTTAACCCCTGACGGTGTGAAAATTTATAACTAATACTCACACCTGACACGTGGAATATATTCTGTTACAGTTATAAACAAGAATAATTGATAGCGTACCTTTTAGCTTATCAAACTGCCTTGTGTTTATATATTTATATATATATATAATTTCTTGTTTGGAGTATACGGGGAGGGAGTTTTACACTTGTGGAGCCCCATCTATTGGACATTCTCTACTACCATGCAATCTTTTAAGCTCATGTATGTTGTCTACATTGACCAAGTAAGTCCTGTTTACTGTGTATTCCACTCGTCCACCACAAATTTGCTTTAAAAGTATTTCGTTACATCATTACATCTTTTTTTTTCTTTAACAAGTTTATTTAATTTCATACTGCGTCCCCTGGTTGTTATATCTCTACAACTTTTGATGACCTGTTCATGTCTACGTCATTATTCTGGTTTGTCAACTTAAAAGTTTTAATCAGGTCACCTTCCTCGCTCTTCTCTCTTCCACTGAGGGTATAGTCATGGCCTCTCTCCCGTCCCTGTATCTTAGCTCTCTTATTTCTCTTAACGCCTTTGTTCCTGCCTACGGTGTGTGGTGAGTCGCCCCGTCTCGTAGCCCTGCACATATGTATTCTATCTTTACTCCTATGCACACACACACACACACACACACACACACACACAGTCTAAGCCAGGTAGCCACAATCGACCAGCTCCGTAAGGAGGATGAACTCTTAGATTGAATGTAGGTCGACTGCCACGCCCGGGACTCGAACGCATGCGGGTCCAATCACTGGTTGGCCCGTGCTGACAACGTCAGTGTGTGTGTGTGTGTGTGTGTGTGTGTGTGTGTGTGTGTGTGTATTTTATTACCCCTGTTTAACGACAGTCGATAGTCAGTAAGACCAGGAACACGTATTTCTGTAGAGTTATGTGGCAACTCCGATGGGATTGCCACATAATTTTCAGAAAGTTTAAAAGTTAAGAGAAGCAGACAAGACGGTCGACAGGTAATTTAGGGAGAGTGACAAGTGAATTATGATTGTCGTAAAACAACTTGTGTACAAAGAAATGGGTGGGAAGGGAAGAGGAAACAAAGCAGTGTGGAGGAGAGAGATCACACTGCCCTCAAATCACCAACAAAGTTCTGTGGAGGTGGTCACATACAGCCACGCTCCGAAGCTTGTGTTTGAAGACACGTCGTGTAAGGTTAGGTCAATCTAGTATTCTTTTTCGGTGTTGATCTTTTGTTTCCACCACGGGCAAGGATGGAGGCATACTAGGTGGCAACGCGTTGCAGAACATACCTTCTGGTTCCAAACCCCAGGATTCCTCATAGCGAGGCTCAGTAGAGGCGCTCATCCCAATCCCAGTATTTCTGTACACGATGCTCTAACGACCCACTGAAAAAGGAGGGTTTTGTGTGCACCGCCATAATCTTCTAGATCAAAGTGTCACAACGCAACCATAACTCCCCAGGCGGAGTTTGCAGATGATACTTGCTTCCTCTCCTCACTTCCGCGGCGTAATTTTAGAATTTGTTGTAAGAGATATCAGTGATATCTGATCGTCATTTCGTGTTCATTTAGTACTAAAGGAAGTTCGAAATCGATTCAAGTAGCTCTTAACGTTCAAGGATCACATTCATAAACCAGAATTTGCAAACTTAAGTGTTCTGCAAATATTTGACCTCAAGTCCATCTGGTAGATATAGGCAAGTATTCCAAATCTGCGAGTTTATTACTGAATACAGTGGACCTATCCACGACGCCGGATAACACCCTTATGGGACTGATGAACACCGCCTTCATGGCACATGAACACGTCCAAAATATCATGGTCATCGACACGTACACGGTCAAACTTTGGTAGCAGCAGTACCCATTGTCTATAAAAGATCAGTTCTAGTTTTCATCCACTGTGCCGAAGGCTTCGTTTGTTTGATTAGTAACAACTCGAGAGCCAGCGCTAGAGATTCTACAGGCTTAGGGGAATTACCCTGACACTGAAGCCTTTGGATGTCTGATGGAAACACACCGACCATGAACGATCCACCAGCACATTCCATGCATATATCAGTAAGTATCAGAGCCGAACCGCAGATCTGCCTCTCTTTAGAGGAGTCTGAATATGTTTAGGAATCACAAAGGGCGCCACACTACATACAGATCCGTCTTTTAACTCTCGTGAAACCACATTGATCCTCCTCAGTCTGATGCTCTGTGCTTGCAATCACCATCTAGATCACCACTCTCCCACATAAACGTAACGGGTACACACAACAAACTCATATCTCTGTAATTCCGACTTTCACCTTTGTCCATCTTGCATTTATGCCGTGGCGCTATACAGACCTTCTGCCTGTCCTTAAGCACCTCACCATGATCTTTCCACACAGGGGAAATTCTGACTAACCATTCAACAGTACAGGCCACCTTTTTATTGAGTAAATTCGGTTGCAATACCATCCACTTCCGGCGGCCTTGAATATATATATATATATATATATATATATATATATATATATATATATATATATATATATATATATATACATATATATATATATACATATATATATATATATATATATATATATATATATATATATATATATATATATATTATATATATATATATATATATATATATATATATATATATATATACATATGTATATATATATATATATATATATATATATATATATATATATATATATTATATATATATATATTCTTTTTTTTCCATACTATTCGCCATTTCCCGCAATAGCGAGGTAGCGTTCAGAACAGAGGACTGGGCCTTTGAGGGAATATCCTCACCTGGCCCCCTTCTCTGTTCCTTCATTTGGAAAATTAAAAAGAAGAAAGAAATGAGAGGGGAAGATTTCCAGCCCCCCGCTCCCTTCCCTTTTTGTCGCCTTCTACGACACGCAAAGAATACGTGGGAAGTATTCTTTCTCCCCTATCCCCAGGGATATATATATATATATATATATATATATATATATATAATATATATATATGGAAGTGCTCAAGCCATCAGACCCAGAACTTATCATTGTCTGAAACTAAACGTCCATTAACTGCTTGGATAGAGGCAGCATGAACAACCGTCTTGGGACACAGCTGCTTTGGGAGTTCAAGTGACCGGAACTGCCAAGAACAACATTACCTGGTGCAGGGCCCAGCGGGCCAGTGGGGGAGGGAGCATGTGTGTGAGCATCGCTCGGTCTGCACGTCCGCTAATTTCACTTCCATCCAGTATGAGAGTAAGTGTCGTCGCCTCCACAACGTTGTACACTGCAGTGAATGAATCCTTCAACACTTCACTGATAGTCTCTTTAACAGGATTTGTACGTATCGCATGAGTAGATTACACACACACACACACACACACATATACACACACACACACACACACACACACACACACACACACACACACACACACATACACACACACACACACACACACACACACACATACACACACACACACACACATACACACACACACACACACACACACACACACACACACACACACATATATATATATATATATATATATATATATATATATATATATATATATATATATATATATATATATATGAGTGGACGTGTAGCGTAGAGCTACATGTGACAGACGTATCGTTTACTGACTGCACGAAATTCCATCCAACGTATGCCCCAGCGGTAACTTTCCATTTGATGTAACCTGGTATTTTTCATTCGTGTTTCACGAGAATGAATAACGTCACAGTATTTCTCTCCCAGTCTTGCTTTGAAGAAATTAGTTCCACTACCGAATCAACTTCTGCTTTATTATGGGTACTGGAACCTTGCATAAAACCTCTTATATTGATCGTGGTATAGTGCATCAATCCTGCTTGTTATTAGAATAAATGTGTAAGATAATATCATCCAAAATACAAACAAATGTAAGGAATAATGGTGAAAATAATGCTCGTGTATCTAGTAACGGTGTGAGATGTAATATTAACTCATGAATCGTCTAATTGACACACGATGCTCGTATCTTTTCCTTTAAGGAATACCAGACCACTCAAGTGAAGACTTGTGACGAACCACCGATCAGAGTGGCAGGCTTCGCTACGTCACTCACGATAAGGTGAGCTCACATGAATGCACGACCCGTGGCGGCTCCTCATGTATCATCCAAACACGTCAGCCCTGACGAGAAACGCCCCGGCGCAGACGACATACTCGCATGATAAAACAACAGGTCCGTTACGGAAATACATTTCCTCCGAATTCGTTTTCAGAAGGCAAGAGACTGGTAGCTCTTAAGTCTTACGTCGAGTTCAGTAGAAATAAACCGTTTTTTCTCATATTTCTCTCACGTGTGAGATAGTGACCAAAGAGAAATAGTTGATACTGATAGTATCGTCAGAACAACTCTGTTAAAATTGTCGTGGCGGTTTTATTACTGTAAAAGGCATTATTTATCCAGGTATTTCATGTGATGACGTTCGTGGAGTTCATAGAGAATTGGGCTACGTGGACGGAAGCAAGCAAGGTGCATGGGAGGGTGACACGTTGGCCCGAGCGAACTCAAGAAGGACTTGGACGGTCATCGCTCCGTTGGGAAAACAACAGAAGACTATAAGCATTGTTGCTGGCTGTGAGTGATGACACAGAGACGCGCCAAGGCGCTTATAACAGCATGATGTATTTTCCACAGTGTAATAAAACGCTCAAGTACAGGATTCATACTGTACAGAAAATGTATTGTCAGTCATACAAAAGAGCGTCGAGGCACAATACATCAGATAGAAGACACGCAGTAACGAAATGTATCATCGCTGGTGACCGGAGTACGTAGGGTACACTCATGTACAAAGTACCTGGTCTACAGGATACGTGGCGATTCTGACGATCTCATGAAACAAAGTAACATCTGCTGGGTGTAGCTCGGGGGCAGAGCAAAACTTCGGGTGTAGTTAGAGGATAGCCTCAAGAGCACCAGTACACAGTGTCCGTGTCTTTCTAGCTGGTGTATCTTTGTCTTAAAGCGAGCTGAAGTGTTTAACACAACGGCTGTCTACCAGCATGTCTTGGGAGGTGGATACCGCGGTGAGGCGAGTGTCCGGGAAGGTACTTGGAGCCAGATCGTATAAACAGGTTATGTCATTCAATATCCATGACTTTCTTACAGCGAAATATTATCATCAAATACATGAAATTATGGGTATAAGAAATTCTTGTAAGAAATACTTAAAATTAATATCAAGAAGAGAACGCTTATGAAAAGTTTTTTTTTTTTTTTCTGACGTTATGGAAATGCGGCAATGGCTGGGCTGGTTATATATATCAGTCTCCTGCTGTGATCCCGGAAATGTAATTTTGTACAGGCATTAGCATGAGGGAACAATCTTCCATCCTCGGTACAAAAAATTACATATTTCAGTGTCATTTTGTGTCGGGATTAAATGCGCTTAACGATAAGTAGGGTGCATTTAGGCGTGCGTTCGGGATTAACGAGGAACATAGGATTATGGTTTTGTTTTTTCAACGCACATCCCACACACACACACACACACACACACACACACACACACACACACACACACAGAAAAAACAGTGTTAAACGTTTAAATTCTCCCACCAGAGCTTGATGGACAGTATACGTGAACGGCGTTAGCAAGTGCCCTCTAACCCGTAATTTCTGGTCCGTCAGTACATTCACTTGACTCAAAATCTGTGAGAGTGGAACCCCAGGTCGCAGTGATGTCCTCATAAAGCCGTTGACAAGAAGTTACTCACCATCATTTCACTGCAGTGAGCAAACACTTGCCTCACAGTAGTTTACAATAGTACTTGTTGCTGCGCAGCTTTATGGCTAAGCTGTTAGCCAAGTTACACACACACACACACACACACACACACACACACACACACACACACACACACACACACACGTGCGTACTACAAATCTGTGCACACGCACGCAGGTGAGCTGCACGCTGCAATGTCTCATCTATTATACCAGATGGTCAAGCCATCGCTTCCTCACCCGACACTCGCCTCCAGGATTAACGCGGGTGGTGGTTAGAAGAACCAGAATACCAAGGAATGACGGTGCCAGTCCTTATACGATACTTGACGAAGTCATGGTCTCACTCTCCCACTTCCATTTCTCAAGCTGTAAGATAACCCATAACCACAACCAGACCCACAGACCTTTTCGTAGAATTTCCCCCCCGGCCACTTCATAAACACTAGTTCAGTACTTCTTCCCTCAGTATGCCACATACTCTTTCACCATTTCCCAGGTTAGCACCGGTGTCCTCCAGCTTGCGGTTGCGCCGCGAGTGAAAAGTCCCCTTCAGCGATGTTATGTCATCGCCAGTGGATGACGAGCGAGTACAGTCTCGCTGAAGACCTTTCCGCTCCAAAGATCATCACTTCCCTGCTTCTGAGTGCAGCGCAGCATCCAGGCAGTAGGAGCCTCATGCAAGTGGTGCTTGAGCTATGTATGAAACTAATGACAACAGCAAAGTATATGTACGAATACAGGTTAAATATGATGTTGGTAAATGAATCATTTTGTTGCAACAGTTGATAGTTAATGCACTTTTTTCGGTCCTTATTCCCATATCGCGTCATATATATATATATATATATATATATATATATATATATATATATATATATATATATATATATATCATATCCAAAGTATGAAAAACTGATTATTCTGTTTAGAAATTAAAAAAAAAAAAAAAAACGCCTGAACGCCCCTGGTGTTTTTTTTAAACGTTTTGAAAAGCGACAGCACCAGTTATTGGCGAAAATCATATTACGGAAGATTAGAATAAGATAAAAGAGACTTGGTAATTTAGCCTACAAAGTTCAGTTCCTGTTGGTATTTGGCCGACGTTGCAATATTAAGCACCACCAGGAGACCAGTCGAATCAAGCGGCGCTTCCGTTTTCTACGTGGCGTAACAGGAGGCCTCCTCGTTCGGCACCAGAACGTACGACGTGTAAACTCACCCAGGAGATATACAAGTCCTGGGTCGATTAATTCGGGTGCCTGAACGCGGAGGATATTCATCGGTTGCAGGAGGTACGCGTACTACATAAGTGCGGTAGAAAATAATGAGCCACCATTTCCCCATAACTTTGGGAATATGCAGATTGTTCGATCAGAACAATTACACAACTTCAACACTGCCGCCAGTCAAAGCTCAGCAGTATCTGCCAAGCCGCATGCATTAAGCGATACGAAATGTGGAACCATGTAAGAGAGAGAGAGAGATTTTCAAAAACCAGGCAAAGGAATCAACGTAGTCACACTTATGTGTCTGGTGTGATCTAGGTGAAAAGAGAACAGTGAGAATTCTCTAAGGGTCAGTGGTAAAACGACTAAGGGAGAGAGAGAGAGAGAGAGAGAGAGAGAGAGAGAGAGAGAGAGAGAGAGAGAGAGAGAGAGAGAGAGAAAGAGAGAGAGAGAGGATGCTTTTAAAGAATACACCCAACCTGATGCGTTCGCCTGATTGTTTTTGATTTGGTGGTGAATGAGCCACATGAGGTCATTACGTCATTCGTCTGAAACGTTTAGCAGAACCTGAGCTCGAACTGACCCGAGTAGAAAGAAAGGACGATTGTGTATTGACGGGAAATCGCAAAAGGAAAGCAAAAAATTGAATGTATTTGTGTATTTACTGGCTGCGGAGCGGTGTATGGACGTCCCTCAAACGAGGTCCCTTAACATGTCCTCGGCATACATAGGTCGCAAGGACCTGTGCCAGGCATAAGACCATCTAATCTATAAGGAAAAAGGGAGAAGAAAATAATTGCTACTCGATCTGATATATCCCTCATCTGTTAACTAGATCATAAACCAAGATGATTATCATGCACATTAAAGAAACCTCTTTACATTTATCTTACACATTCATTTGTTAGACTGTACTCTCCTGTTACTGTATCATTCACTCAGAACACTCGACGCATACATCTTACACATTCATTTGTTAGACTGTACTCTCCTGTTACTGTATCATTCACTGAGAACACTCGACGCATACGTTAGAACGTTCACCATGAATATTGCCGAACCACAACAGAAAAAGTCGATGTATTAATAAGAACAACAGCAACAATGTGCTGAAATCGGTTATGAAGATTGTTGCACCACTGAATGCTCACTTGATTATGAGGAGGTGTGCAATAACTGCCCGTCGATAACGCAACATAATTTTTGCCATAATTGGCAAAATTTCAGAATCAGATTTGCGTATTTACCCTGATAATGCTTATCAGATTTTGCACTAGGAATCCTGATGAAATTACAGGATGACATAAAGATGATGTAAAAATCATTTGATGTGAAAGTGAGTGGGAGGAAAAAAGAATACTGACAAATTGCATTACCAATAATTTCACGAAAATTCGTGGAAGTTCATATCACGGGTCTCCGAGTGTGCGACTTATCGGTTCTAATTCAGTTGATATTGTTTTGTAAAACGTTATCACTTCAGTAGTGTGATGTATATAAATAACAGAGTCTGACAGTAATTTGGGTTCAAAGAAGTTAAAAAAGACTATATATATATATATATATATATATATATATATATATATATATATATATATATATATATATATATATATAAAATGTGTGTGTGTGTAAGTAAAACTGTTAGTTCTATAGAGTGGTGTTTAGCATCTTATTTGTAAGGATATATCAGGGGACAATACTGAATGCATGTATTACGAATAATACCGTGTGGGAATGAGGCTGAACTTCGTTGAAGCCATGTAAAAATTTGCTGTGCGAGGTTTATGTGGTGGAAGAATATCTGGGCCTGAAGCTGAGTTAGGTGGGTGAGAGTGGGGTGTTTGGGATGATCTTGTTGTGAGTTAGTTTTTCAAGGAATTTGAATATAAATGATAGCTGTGATATGGGGCGGTAGGGGTGGGTTGGGAGAGAGAGAGAGAGAGAGAGAGAGAGAGAGAGAGAGAGAGAGAGAGAGAGAGAGAGTTAGGAGGTATGTATGCTTCCGCGATGGGGGTAAATTGTCTGATATTTTCCAGATGTGAAGGACTTTGTT
Source organism: Panulirus ornatus (assembly GCF_036320965.1). Taxonomy (NCBI): domain Eukaryota; kingdom Metazoa; phylum Arthropoda; class Malacostraca; order Decapoda; family Palinuridae; genus Panulirus; species Panulirus ornatus. The sequence continues at coordinate 17,961,528 of NC_092260.1, read as the reverse complement.
GTGTATCCAAGAGCGATTGAAGACGGTCATTAAGTTCCTGGATATGATGCTCTTAGGCCATAGTGTATGACAGAGGGGTTTGATATGTTGTCAGCGGCCTGTTGCAGGAGAGTGCTTAGGATCCTCGTTGAGTTGTGAGTGCAGGTGCAGGAGTGAAGGATTTGGGGGGGAGCAACTGCGACAAGGCTGGACTTTTGTGTAGTTTTCGTGATTCTCGTGTTAAATGGTCTCGCTGGTTTGTCTCTTATTTTTGAACGATGGTTGATGACTGAGTTTGTGAATGCTTTTTTAGAGACGAGATGTTTGCGTTGGGTGAGGAGTATGGATGGTTAGGATTTTCCTTTACATCCACCACGGAGTTGAGTCTTCTTGTCGATCATGTGGCGCATCCTGTTAAGGTAGGATTACCAGTCTGCTCATTGTTGGCCAGTTATTAAGATGGTCATTTGCTTAAACGTTTTATTTTTATAATGATGGCGACAGTGACGTTCCTCAGGGTTTAGGTTTGTTTTATGGTGTGTGTTGATTGTGATTGGGTGTGGCATCAACGATGGGCAACATAGCTGAAGAGCTATGTTCCTGCTCACAAAGAAGACCACGTTACTCGTCTCCAAGGCTGACATGACGGACTGTAGGTCAGATCCAAACGTTTCTCAGCCATCTGCATTTTACAGTTGTGCATATATATATATATATATATATATATATATATATATATATATATATATATATATATATATATATATATATATATATATATTGTGTGTGTGTGTGTGTCTGTGTGTGTGTATCCTGAGAAGTCCAGTAGATTTATCTCAGTACAATAATAATTCCGCTTGAAATCTTTTTAAGTGATACAATAAGTTACCAGAAACATATGTAAAGTTAAGAGCGTTGCTCATATGTCTCAGTTAGACTGGAAATGCCGGCCTGAGCGGAGGTACACAGAGGAGAATCCGAAATTAATGTAGCCAGAGATAGGCACTCCTTGGGCGGCGTTTATTAACTTTGTATCAGTATTGGATCTATAATATCGTGTATAATGCCATCATAATAGACGTTATGAGTCATGCGGTTGTCATAAAAGCGTTGTTATCGCCGAGGCCTCTTATAACCTGAATTTACATACCTTCAAAGGGTATATAAAGTGGCTAAGATGAACATACTTTATTATTCCACGAGAAGAAAAATATTATTTTGATATGTTACTGAACCGTTCTTATATTGCGTCAAATAGATGTGCAAGATGTTGTTTGTTATTAGTTGATGATAGTTACGTGAGAGAAAACTATAGCAAATGAAGAATAGTATCAGACATGATAATTTGAATCATATGAACATCCTCTTCGATGCCTTACAGTCAGATGATCCCCAAGTATGTACGCATGTCTTCTTGCTATAGGCAGGTGATACATGGTCCAGTGATAACTGTGAATATGTAAATTCTACTTCTGGTTGCTGCCATTTCTTTGGGCTGGACTGTTCTCGAAAGATCAGCTACTGGGGAAAATACTGGCTGTGTCATCAGGTGAAATCTAAGAACTCGACCTGTTCTACGAACGTAGCTGTGAGGTTAGCTTAGTGAAGATGAGGATATATCGAAAATAAGGTGAGAAATGAAGGGTATCGTGAAGGTGAGAGGTGCAGTGAAGAATAATGCGTGGTGAAGATGAAGGCATAGTGTAGACTTAAATGAATCTGTAGTAAATAAGGGTATAGTGATGATAAGAAATAGTGAAGATGAGGGTGCGTTGATGTTAGTGTAGTAAAGAAGTGGTTTAGTGAAGAGGAGGACGTAGTGTGTGTGTGTGTGTGTGTGTGTTTGTGTAGCTATTGAATGCCAAATGGTTATTAGGCTCCACTTCGTGCGATAAGATAGTGATTTAAGGGAGGATTGCAAAGTTTCATCAAATGAATCCTCACTAACTTGAGTATTCATATATGCCAAAGCAATTTTCTTTCCCTCTATGACTGACGAGAGTGTTTACGATTCTGGGTCCAGTAAGAGTCATCAACTCGCGCCAATAATTCCCCCCTCATCATACTCTGCTTAATGACGCGCCGAAGAAAATCGCCATCTTCCTAGTCCACTTCATATTTCAGTCCACTCCTCATCATGGCTCACACAATACATCATCCTGATCATCATCCCCAAATGAAGACGTCGGATCGAGGTGACTGAGTACGTCTTAAGCTGGTTATTAGAGGTGACTCGTTAGGGTATGAAGAGAGGTGAGGTCACTGTAGGCAGTGAGTCGATGAAGACCGAGGCTAATTTTGAGTGCATATTATAACGCGGCAGCAGTGGATAATTTGGAGACTGTCAGGACTGCGATGCTGTTTGTCTCCGGCGATGATAAGTTCGGCGGTAGCTGTAGAGTTGACATGAGTGTACACCATCAACTCTCTCCTTATTATCTGCCTAAGCAGGTCCTCCTGCCGATCCAGATCTAAGGAAAGAAATTGTATTTATCCACATCAGGCTAACTGTTCATTCTCGGCCCACCTGAACTCTCTCGTCGCTGGCTCCTATCCCTCACGTGGTTCAACTTGCAATACAAAGCTTCTTGTTCCTCACTGTTGACCGTGTCAATAGGTCGAACAAGCCAGACTTGACGTCATCAATGCTTGTCATTCATATTGGTGCCCCTCTGATGATGACAATATCCTCCTGGTAGGAGCTGCAGTTATCAATTTTGTTCGTATAAAAGGTTCGTTAGTGTGTCCTGGTGGAGCACATATAAATTACTCGCCATTTTATTGTCGTTCAACTTTTTTTTTTATATAACTCTCTCTCTCTCTCTCTCTCTCTCTCTCTCTCTCTCTCTCTCTCTCTCTCTCTCTCTCTCTCTCTCTCTCTCTCTCTCTCTCTCATATATATATATATATATATACATACACACACACACTAGATTATACTTGATCTCTTGCTCTTTAGCGAGGTAGCGCCAGGAAAAGGCAAAGAAAGAGCCACATTCGGTCACACTCAGTCTCCAGCTGTCATGCATCGAAACCACTACTCCCTGTTCACATCCAGGCCCCACAGACCTTTCCATAGTTTATCTAGGACGCTTCAGACGCCCTGCTTCAGTCCATTGATGGTATTTCCACCCATTCCTCCAATTCACTGCATCCCGCCGACGCCTCACACCCTCCTGCATGTTCAGACCCAAGTGCTAATATGTATATCCTTGTCTTTTTTAAGGTGTTAATATCCCCTATAAATCTTTTACGGCAGTTAGGTTCTTCTGGTTTAGTGTATGCCAGTTTGTCAAAACCAGTGGAACCTGATTGCCATAAAAGATTTATAAGAGCTATTAACACCTTAAAAAAGACAAGGATATACATATTACTAAAGCAGATAAGGCTAACACTGCTGTGATTCTAGACAAAAGTAACTATTTATCTTAAATAAATGATCTTTTAAATGATGACACAACTTAGTAAAAATCCCATAAAAGCAGTTGATTCTCATTTCAATAAAGAAATGAAGTTGTTATTGAAAGGTAATAGTTCTCTTATCAAAATCTTCCTTACTGTATCTTCACTAACAACTGGAAAAAAGTGACCGTTCCACTGTATCTTCACTATCACTGGGATTACAGTAACTTCATAATTATATCCTTAAAACTGGATTACAAGAACTTACTGTATTTTCATAAACAACTGGACAACAGTGACCCTCATACTTTATCTTCACTACCACTGAACCGCTCCACTGTATCTTCACTATCACTCGGAGTACAGTGACTTAATAACTATATTCTTCATACTGAACTTACTGTATTTTCATAAACAACTGGACAACAGTGACCGTTAAACTGTATCTTCACTACCACTGAAATTTCAGTATATGCATTACTATATCCATAAAACTGAATTAGAATAACTTCCTTAATGTATCTTCATGATGAGCTGGACTACAGTGACCATATCACTGTATCTTCACTACCAGTGAGATTACAGTAACTGCATTACTATATCCTTAAAAATGGATTAGAATATCTTCCTTACTCTATCTTCACTAGCAATTGGACAAAAGTGACTGGACCACTCTATCTTCACTATCACTGGGATTACAGTAACTTCATAACTATATCCTTAAAACTGGATTAGAAGAACTTACTGTATTTTCGTAAAGAACTGGACAACATTGACCCTCATACTGTATCTTCACTACCACTGAAATTACAGTAAATGCATTACTTATGTCCATAAGACTAGATTGGGATAAGTTTCTCAATGTATCTTCACTAAGAAATGGACAACAGTGACCCTCATACTGTATCTTCACTACCACTGAAATTATAGTAAATGCATTACTTATGTCCATAAGACTGGATTGGAATAACTTTCTCAATGTATCTTCACTAACAAATGGACAATAATGACCCTCATACTGTATCTTCACTACCACTGAAATTACAGTAAATGCATCATTTTTGTCCATAAGACTGGATTGGAATAACTTTCTCAATGTATCTTCACTAACAAATGTACAACAGTGACCCTCATACTGTATCTTCACTACCACTGAAATTACAGTAAATGCATTATTTATGTCCATAAGACTGGATTGGAATAAGTTTCTCAATGTATCTTCACTAACAAATGGACAACAGTGACCGCTCAAATGTATCTTCACTACTACTGAGATTACAGTAACAGCATTTATATATCCTTAATACTGGAGTCAAATAACTTTCTGATTATATCTTCACTATCAACTGGACTACACTCCCATAATCAATATACCTCTAGTGCAGTTGTTTTACATTGCCATTAGTGTACATATAACAAATATTTATCCACATACTCCCAGTCTGGGTTGCTGTACACACAATACTTACGGAAGAAGGCTATCTTCCATGATTTTCTTTTTAAACATATATCTTTCGTGATTCTTTTTTTTTTTTTTCAAACATATAACTTCACTACTATCTGAAACCTGAACCTCACCATATTTCTGAAAGTATCCAGGATATACTTTGTAATGAGTTGTTCTCCTCTTGTACAAGTTTAAAGATATACATACACATGGAAGACACAATCAGCCAGGTAGAACGGCCCAGGTTCTGGGAACTGTTGGAACCCAAGCCCCAAAGAATTCCCCGAAGACGCCGACGCCACCAGCAGCAAGTGGTTGACATATCAGTGGACGAAACTATCGGCCATGTAGAAAGGCCCGGGTTCAGGGAAGTGTTGGAACCAAAGCCCCAAAGAATTCCCAGAAGACGAAGAAGACGCCACCGCCACCGCCACACTCCGGTCACGACCCTGGAGGTTCCAGAGGAAACTCCAGTCGTGACCTTCGAGGTTCTACAGCAATGTCTCTCACAACCCCCCTACACCATACCATTCCCACCACCCCCTCTTATGGTTCCAGAGGAAACTCCAGTCGTGAACTTCGAGGCTCTAGAGCAACTCCTCTCACAACCCCCTTACATCATACCATTCCCACCACCCCCTCTCATGGTACCATTCCCACCACAACCTCAGGTGGTACCATTCCCACCACAACCTGATATGGTACCATTCCCACCACACCCTGATATGGTACCATTCCCACCACACCCTGATATGGTACCATTCCAACAACAACCTCTCATGGTACCATTCCCACCACAACCTGACATGGTACCATTCCCACCACACCCTTATGTGGTACCATTCCAACAACCACCTGTCATGGTACCATGCCCACCACACCCTGACATGGTATTATTCCAACCACACCCTGATATGGTACCATTCCCACAACAGGTTGATATGGTACCATTCACACAACACCCTCTCATGGTACCATTCCCACCACATCCTGACATGGTATCATTCCCACCACACCCTTCCCAGGTACCATTGCCACCACAACGTTTCATGGTACCATTCCCACCAGACCCTGACATGGTGGTACCATACCCTCACCAGGTACCATTCCCACCACCACCTCCTATGGACCATCTCCCACCACCCACTCCACAGGAAGTCCTCCCACCATCCCCTCAAAAGGAAGTTCTCCCACCATCCCCTCCACATGAAGTTCTCCCACCACCACCTCCACAGGAAGTTCTCCCACCATCCCCTCCAGAGGAAGTACTCCCACCACCATCTCCACAGGAAGTTCTCCCACCATCCCCTCCACAGGAAGTACTCCAACCACCCCATCACAAGGAACTTCCTTCAGCAATCCCTTCCCAGGAACTTCTCCCACTATCCCGTTCCGTGGAAATTCTCCCAGTACCCCGTCCCCTGGCTCTACTCCCACTACTCCGTTCTCGGCAACTTCCACCACCCCTTCCCCGGGAAATTCTCCCATCACCCACTCCCCTGGTTATCCTCCCACCACCCCGTACCCTGGCTCTCCTCCCACCTATCAGTCACCTGGATCTCCTCCCACTACCCCTTCCCCTGGCTCTCCCAGCACCCCGTCTCTTGGCTCTTCTCCCACCACCCCGTCTCACGTCTCTATTCCCACCACCCTGTCGCTTGCAATTCCCAATAATCGTGTCCCGAGGTACTATTTCCACCACCCCGTCCCCTACCACAACGACTATCACACCAGTCTCCCGCCTCGACCTTGGGGTTTCCGGGGAAAGCTCAAGAGGAGACTGCTGCCGTGGTCCTGCTGAGTCCAGAAGAGCTCCTCGCTCCACTTTCCGACGTATCTTCTCTCGTTGTCTCAAGTGGCTCGGCAGGATCACCTGTCCCTGCTGTGTTAGACGTCCACGGGTTTCCGATCAGTGAGACCCCAGTCAGGTCCTGGCAACTTCTAGTTATCCCCTATGCCATCATGACCTGGCAGCTGAAATGGATGTGTCATTTTTTTCGTTTTTCAGTATTTCAACCTCACCTTAGTCATAGACAAAACAAAACTGAAGGGTGTATATGCCCCATCTAGAGTGAAAGGTGTTAATCATGTCTACTAAGTTGGAGTACATCATAAGTATTTACTCATCTATCTATCTATCTATCTATCCATCTATCTATCTATCTATCTATCCTTAACTCTGATACCAATTTCCTTAAGGAACTCCCATCAAGGGGGTAAAATGACACCAAAGTATGTTTCAATCAAGTCTACCAATCGACAGTTCATTCCCTATGCATTCCCTGTCATACCAGATTTCTCATACACCCCAACATTTCTTACTTCATTGAAACTACTCATATCACATGCTCCTATCATATAGCTCATTGCCACAGCCTAAATTCTTGGTCTTTGTAACTCATTCTATGTCTATGTTTCGGATGCATGGGTTACAGTCGAGAGGACTATGCTCTTCCTTAATCCTTCTTCACTTCCATACACCTCTAACCTTTATTAATCTATTAAGGGACCTAATAACTCTTCTACCCTCTACTATTCTCTTCTGTACCTCTCTTACCATATCACCAAACTCATCAAAATTAGCTCCCAAATACTTCAATTATCTCACCTTTTCCAGTCTTTCTTCCCCCATATCTATAAGACAATTTAGTACAGTTTCTCCTCTCACTGTATGGGGCTTTGCAAAATCCATACACCCTCCTGCATGTTCAGACCCAAGTGCTAATACGTATATCCTTGTCTTTTTTAAGGTGTTAATATCTCCTATAAATCTTTTAGGGCAATTAGGTTCTTCTGGTTTAGTGTATGTCAGTTTCTCCAAACCAGTGGAACCTAATTGCCATAAAAGATTTATAAGAGCTATTAACACCTTAAAAAAGACAAGTATATACATATTACTAAAGCAGATAAGGCTAACACTGCTGTGATTTTAGACAAAAGTAACCATGATCTTTTAAATGATGACACAACATATTCTAAACTCAGTAAAAATCTCATAGAAGCAGTTGATTTTCATTTCAGTAAAGAAATGAAGTTGTTGTTGAAAGGTAATAGTTCTCTTATCAAAATCTTCCTTAACTGTATCTTCACTAACAACTGAACAAAAGTGACCGCTCCAATATATCTTCACTATAATCCCCACTATCACTGGGATTACAGTAACTTCATAACTATATCCTTAAAATTGGATTACAAGAACTTACTGTATTTTCATAAACAACTGGACAACAGTGACCCTCATACTGTATCTTCACTACCAATGAACCGCTCCACTGTATCTTCACTATCACTGGGAGTACAGTAACTTCATAACTATATCCTTAATACTGGATTGCAAGATCTTACTGTATTTTCATAAGCAACTGGTCAACAGTGACCCTCATACTGTATCTTCACTACCAATGAACCGCTCCACTGTATCATCACTATCACTTGGAGTACAGTAATTTCATAACTATATCCTTAATACTGGATTACAAGAACTTACTGTATTTTCATAAACAACTGGACAACAGTGACCCTCATACTGTATCTTCACTACCACTGAACCGTTCCACTGTATCTTCACTATCACTGGGATTACAGTAACTTCATAACTATATCCTTAATACTGCATTACAAGAACTTACTGTATTTTCATAAACAACAACTGGACAACAGTGACCGTTAAACTGTATTTTCACTACCACCGAAATTTCAGTGTATGCATTACTATATCCATAAAACTGAATTAGAATAACTTCCTTAATGTATCTTCATGATGAGCTGGACTACAGTGACCATATCACTGTATCTTCACTACCAGTGAGATTCCAGTAACTGCATTACTGTATCCTTAAAAATGGATTAGAATATCTTCCTTACTCTATCTTCACTAGCAATTGGACAAAAGTGACTGGACCACTCTATCTTCACTATCACTGGGATTACAGTAACTTCATAACTATATCCTTAAAACTGGATTAGAAGAACTTACTGTATTTTCGTAAAGAACTGGACAACATTGACCCTCATACTGTATCTTCACTACCACTGAAATTACAGTAAATGCATTACTTATGTCCATAAGACTAGATTGGGATAAGTTTCTCAATGTATCTTCACTAAGAAATGGACAACAGTGACCCTCATACTGTATCTTCACTACCACTGAAATTATAGTAAATGCATTACTTATGTCCATAAGACTGGATTGGAATAACTTTCTCAATGTATCTTCACTAACAAATGGACAATAATGACCCTCATACTGTATCTTCACTACCACTGAAATTACAGTAAATGCATCATTTTTGTCCATAAGACTGGATTGGAATAACTTTCTCAATGTATCTTCACTAACAAATGTACAACAGTGACCCTCATACTGTATCTTCACTACCACTGAAATTACAGTAAATGCATTATTTATGTCCATAAGACTGGATTGGAATAAGTTTCTCAATGTATCTTCACTAACAAATGGACAACAGTGACCGCTCAAATGTATCTTCACTACTACTGAGATTACAGTAACAGCATTTATATATCCTTAATACTGGAGTCAAATAACTTTCTGATTATATCTTCACTATCAACTGGACTACACTCCCATAATCAATATACCTCTAGTGCAGTTGTTTTACATTGCCATTAGTGTACATATAACAAATATTTATCCACATACTCCCAGTCTGGGTTGCTGTACACACAATACTTACGGAAGAAGGCTATCTTCCATGATTTTCTTTTTAAACATATATCTTTCGTGATTCTTTTTTTTTTTTTTTCAAACATATAACTTCACTACTATCTGAAACCTGAACCTCACCATATTTCTGAAAGTATCCAGGATATACTTTGTAATGAGTTGTTCTCCTCTTGTACAAGTTTAAAGATATACATACACATGGAAGACACAATCAGCCAGGTAGAACGGCCCAGGTTCTGGGAACTGTTGGAACCCAAGCCCCAAAGAATTCCCCGAAGACGCCGACGCCACCAGCAGCAAGTGGTTGACATATCAGTGGACGAAACTATCGGCCATGTAGAAAGGCCCGGGTTCAGGGAAGTGTTGGAACCAAAGCCCCAAAGAATTCCCAGAAGACGAAGAAGACGCCACCGCCACCGCCACACTCCGGTCACGACCCTGGAGGTTCCAGAGGAAACTCCAGTCGTGACCTTCGAGGTTCTACAGCAATGTCTCTCACAACCCCCCTACACCATACCATTCCCACCACCCCCTCTTATGGTTCCAGAGGAAACTCCAGTCGTGAACTTCGAGGCTCTAGAGCAACTCCTCTCACAACCCCCTTACATCATACCATTCCCACCACCCCCTCTCATGGTACCATTCCCACCACAACCTCAGGTGGTACCATTCCCACCACAACCTGATATGGTACCATTCCCACCACACCCTGATATGGTACCATTCCCACCACACCCTGATATGGTACCATTCCAACAACAACCTCTCATGGTACCATTCCCACCACAACCTGACATGGTACCATTCCCACCACACCCTTATGTGGTACCATTCCAACAACCACCTGTCATGGTACCATGCCCACCACACCCTGACATGGTATTATTCCAACCACACCCTGATATGGTACCATTCCCACAACAGGTTGATATGGTACCATTCACACAACACCCTCTCATGGTACCATTCCCACCACATCCTGACATGGTATCATTCCCACCACACCCTTCCCAGGTACCATTGCCACCACAACGTTTCATGGTACCATTCCCACCAGACCCTGACATGGTGGTACCATACCCTCACCAGGTACCATTCCCACCACCACCTCCTATGGACCATCTCCCACCACCCACTCCACAGGAAGTCCTCCCACCATCCCCTCAAAAGGAAGTTCTCCCACCATCCCCTCCACATGAAGTTCTCCCACCACCACCTCCACAGGAAGTTCTCCCACCATCCCCTCCAGAGGAAGTACTCCCACCACCATCTCCACAGGAAGTTCTCCCACCATCCCCTCCACAGGAAGTACTCCAACCACCCCATCACAAGGAACTTCCTTCAGCAATCCCTTCCCAGGAACTTCTCCCACTATCCCGTTCCGTGGAAATTCTCCCAGTACCCCGTCCCCTGGCTCTACTCCCACTACTCCGTTCTCGGCAACTTCCACCACCCCTTCCCCGGGAAATTCTCCCATCACCCACTCCCCTGGTTATCCTCCCACCACCCCGTACCCTGGCTCTCCTCCCACCTATCAGTCACCTGGATCTCCTCCCACTACCCCTTCCCCTGGCTCTCCCAGCACCCCGTCTCTTGGCTCTTCTCCCACCACCCCGTCTCACGTCTCTATTCCCACCACCCTGTCGCTTGCAATTCCCAATAATCGTGTCCCGAGGTACTATTTCCACCACCCCGTCCCCTACCACAACGACTATCACACCAGTCTCCCGCCTCGACCTTGGGGTTTCCGGGGAAAGCTCAAGAGGAGACTGCTGCCGTGGTCCTGCTGAGTCCAGAAGAGCTCCTCGCTCCACTTTCCGACGTATCTTCTCTCGTTGTCTCAAGTGGCTCGGCAGGATCACCTGTCCCTGCTGTGTTAGACGTCCACGGGTTTCCGATCAGTGAGACCCCAGTCAGGTCCTGGCAACTTCTAGTTATCCCCTATGCCATCATGACCTGGCAGCTGAAATGGAAATGTCATTTTTTTCGTTTTTCAGTATTTCAACCTCACCTTAGTCATAGACAAAACAAAACTGAAGGGTGTATATGCCCCATCTAGAGTGAAAGGTGTTAATCATGTCTACTAAGTTGGAGTACATCATAAGTATTTACTCATCTATCTATCTATCTATCTATCCATCTATCTATCTATCTATCTATCCTTAACTCTGATACCAATTTCCTTAAGGAACTCCCATCAAGGGGGTAAAATGACACCAAAGTATGTTTCAATCAAGTCTACCAATCGACAGTTCATTCCCTATGCATTCCCTGTCATACCAGATTTCTCATACACCCCAACATTTCTTACTTCATTGAAACTACTCATATCACATGCTCCTATCATATAGCTCATTGCCACAGCCTAAATTCTTGGTCTTTGTAACTCATTCTATGTCTATGTTTCGGATGCATGGGTTACAGTCGAGAGGACTATGCTCTTCCTTAATCCTTCTTCACTTCCATACACCTCTAACCTTTATTAATCTATTAAGGGACCTAATAACTCTTCTACCCTCTACTATTCTCTTCTGTACCTCTCTTACCATATCACCAAACTCATCAAAATTAGCTCCCAAATACTTCAATTATCTCACCTTTTCCAGTCTTTCTTCCCCCATATCTATAAGACAATTTAGTACAGTTTCTCCTCTCACTGTATGGGGCTTTGCAAAATCCATACACCCTCCTGCATGTTCAGACCCAAGTGCTAATACGTATATCCTTGTCTTTTTTAAGGTGTTAATATCTCCTATAAATCTTTTAGGGCAATTAGGTTCTTCTGGTTTAGTGTATGTCAGTTTCTCCAAACCAGTGGAACCTAATTGCCATAAAAGATTTATAAGAGCTATTAACACCTTAAAAAAGACAAGTATATACATATTACTAAAGCAGATAAGGCTAACACTGCTGTGATTTTAGACAAAAGTAACCATGATCTTTTAAATGATGACACAACATATTCTAAACTCAGTAAAAATCTCATAGAAGCAGTTGATTTTCATTTCAGTAAAGAAATGAAGTTGTTGTTGAAAGGTAATAGTTCTCTTATCAAAATCTTCCTTAACTGTATCTTCACTAACAACTGAACAAAAGTGACCGCTCCAATATATCTTCACTATAATCCCCACTATCACTGGGATTACAGTAACTTCATAACTATATCCTTAAAATTGGATTACAAGAACTTACTGTATTTTCATAAACAACTGGACAACAGTGACCCTCATACTGTATCTTCACTACCAATGAACCGCTCCACTGTATCTTCACTATCACTGGGAGTACAGTAACTTCATAACTATATCCTTAATACTGGATTGCAAGATCTTACTGTATTTTCATAAGCAACTGGTCAACAGTGACCCTCATACTGTATCTTCACTACCAATGAACCGCTCCACTGTATCATCACTATCACTTGGAGTACAGTAATTTCATAACTATATCCTTAATACTGGATTACAAGAACTTACTGTATTTTCATAAACAACTGGACAACAGTGACCCTCATACTGTATCTTCACTACCACTGAACCGTTCCACTGTATCTTCACTATCACTGGGATTACAGTAACTTCATAACTATATCCTTAATACTGCATTACAAGAACTTACTGTATTTTCATAAACAACAACTGGACAACAGTGACCGTTAAACTGTATTTTCACTACCACCGAAATTTCAGTGTATGCATTACTATATCCATAAAACTGAATTAGAATAACTTCCTTAATGTATCTTCATGATGAGCTGGACTACAGTGACCATATCACTGTATCTTCACTACCAGTGAGATTCCAGTAACTGCATTACTGTATCCTTAAAAATGGATTAGAATATCTTCCTTACTCTATCTTCACTAGCAATTGGACAAAAGTGACTGGACCACTCTATCTTCACTATCACTGGGATTACAGTAACTTCATAACTATATCCTTAAAACTGGATTAGAAGAACTTACTGTATTTTCGTAAAGAACTGGACAACATTGACCCTCATACTGTATCTTCACTACCACTGAAATTACAGTAAATGCATTACTTATGTCCATAAGACTAGATTGGGATAAGTTTCTCAATGTATCTTCACTAAGAAATGGACAACAGTGACCCTCATACTGTATCTTCACTACCACTGAAATTATAGTAAATGCATTACTTATGTCCATAAGACTGGATTGGAATAACTTTCTCAATGTATCTTCACTAACAAATGGACAATAATGACCCTCATACTGTATCTTCACTACCACTGAAATTACAGTAAATGCATCATTTTTGTCCATAAGACTGGATTGGAATAACTTTCTCAATGTATCTTCACTAACAAATGTACAACAGTGACCCTCATACTGTATCTTCACTACCACTGAAATTACAGTAAATGCATTATTTATGTCCATAAGACTGGATTGGAATAAGTTTCTCAATGTATCTTCACTAACAAATGGACAACAGTGACCGCTCAAATGTATCTTCACTACTACTGAGATTACAGTAACAGCATTTATATATCCTTAATACTGGAGTCAAATAACTTTCTGATTATATCTTCACTATCAACTGGACTACACTCCCATAATCAATATACCTCTAGTGCAGTTGTTTTACATTGCCATTAGTGTACATATAACAAATATTTATCCACATACTCCCAGTCTGGGTTGCTGTACACACAATACTTACGGAAGAAGGCTATCTTCCATGATTTTCTTTTTAAACATATATCTTTCGTGATTCTTTTTTTTTTTTTTTCAAACATATAACTTCACTACTATCTGAAACCTGAACCTCACCATATTTCTGAAAGTATCCAGGATATACTTTGTAATGAGTTGTTCTCCTCTTGTACAAGTTTAAAGATATACATACACATGGAAGACACAATCAGCCAGGTAGAACGGCCCAGGTTCTGGGAACTGTTGGAACCCAAGCCCCAAAGAATTCCCCGAAGACGCCGACGCCACCAGCAGCAAGTGGTTGACATATCAGTGGACGAAACTATCGGCCATGTAGAAAGGCCCGGGTTCAGGGAAGTGTTGGAACCAAAGCCCCAAAGAATTCCCAGAAGACGAAGAAGACGCCACCGCCACCGCCACACTCCGGTCACGACCCTGGAGGTTCCAGAGGAAACTCCAGTCGTGACCTTCGAGGTTCTACAGCAATGTCTCTCACAACCCCCCTACACCATACCATTCCCACCACCCCCTCTTATGGTTCCAGAGGAAACTCCAGTCGTGAACTTCGAGGCTCTAGAGCAACTCCTCTCACAACCCCCTTACATCATACCATTCCCACCACCCCCTCTCATGGTACCATTCCCACCACAACCTCAGGTGGTACCATTCCCACCACAACCTGATATGGTACCATTCCCACCACACCCTGATATGGTACCATTCCCACCACACCCTGATATGGTACCATTCCAACAACAACCTCTCATGGTACCATTCCCACCACAACCTGACATGGTACCATTCCCACCACACCCTTATGTGGTACCATTCCAACAACCACCTGTCATGGTACCATGCCCACCACACCCTGACATGGTATTATTCCAACCACACCCTGATATGGTACCATTCCCACAACAGGTTGATATGGTACCATTCACACAACACCCTCTCATGGTACCATTCCCACCACATCCTGACATGGTATCATTCCCACCACACCCTTCCCAGGTACCATTGCCACCACAACGTTTCATGGTACCATTCCCACCAGACCCTGACATGGTGGTACCATACCCTCACCAGGTACCATTCCCAGCACCACCTCCTATGGACCATCTCCCACCACCCACTCCACAGGAAGTCCTCCCACCATCCCCTCAACAGGAAGTTCTCCCACCATCCCCTCCACAGGAAGTTCTCCCACCACCACCTTCAGAGGAAGTTCTCCCACCATCCCCTCCACATGAAGTTCTCCCACCACCACCTCCACAGGAAGTTCTCCCACCATCCCCTCCAGAGGAAGTACTCCCACCACCATCTCCACAGGAAGTTCTCCCACCATCCCCTCCACAGGAAGTACTCCAACCACCCCATCACAAGGAACTTCCTTCAGCAATCCCTTCCCAGGAACTTCTCCCACTATCCCGTTCCGTGGAAATTCTCCCAGTACCCCGTCCCCTGGCTCTACTCCCACTACTCCGTTCTCGGCAACTTCCACCACCCCTTCCCCGGGAAATTCTCCCATCACCCACTCCCCTGGTTATCCTCCCACCACCCCGTACCCTGGCTCTCCTCCCACCTATCAGTCACCTGGATCTCCTCCCACTACCCCTTCCCCTGGCTCTCCCAGCACCCTGTCTCTTGGCTCTTCTCCCACCACCCAGTCTCACGTCTCTATTCCCACCACCCTGTCGCTTGCAGTTCCCAATAATCCTGTCCCGAGGTACTATTTCCACCACCCCGTCCCCTACCACAACGACTACCACACCAGTCTCCCGCCTCGACCTTGGGGTTTCCGGGGAAAGCTCAAGAGGAGACTGCTGCCGTGGTCCTGCTGAGGCCAGAAGAGCTCCTCGCTCCACTTTCCGACGTATCTTCTCTCGTTGTCTCAAGTGGCTCGGCAAGATCACCTGTCCCTGCTGTGTTAGACGTCCACGGGTTTCCGATCAGTGAGACCCCAGTCAGGTCCTGGCAACTTCTAGTTATCCCCTATGCCATCATGACCTGGCAGCTGAAATGGATGTGTCATTTTTTCATTTTTCAGTTTTTCAACCTCACCTTAGTCATAGACAAAACAAAACTGAAGGGTGTATATGCCCCATCTAGAGTGAAAGTTGTTAATCATGTCTACTAAGTTGAAGTACATCATAAGTATTTACTCATCTATCTATCTATCTATCTATCCATCTATCTATCTATCTATGTATCCTTAGCTCTGATACCATTTTCCTTAAGGAACTCCCATCAAGGGGATAAAATGACACCAAAGTATGTTTCATTCAAGTCTACCAATCCACAGTTCATTCCCTATGCATTCCCTGTCATACCAGATTTCTCATACACCCCAACATTTCTTACTTCATTCCAACTACTCATATCACATGCTTCTACGGGACACTGATAAAGATCTTTAAAGCTAATCAGAATTACATGATCATCGATTTATTCACATTTTTCCCCTTCTTTGCCTGCAAAAACAAGAAACTAAAATGAGCGTATTAGAATATAAACTTTGGGAAGCTTAAGAAGGATTAAACGCGACAGGGTCATATAAAAAGCTATATACATATATTTCTGGTCGGTAGTGGTAAGCTGTTTCGGGCAGTAAGAGGATTAAATGTAGGAGGTCTGGTCGAGAGCTGAGCTATTACTTTGCCGGTAGGCGTCGTCGGGGTAGTTAGGTCACCGTGGTTATTCAGCGCTTTCGTTTCAAACGGCTGTGTGAAATTCAAGCGGAGACACCAATTTCTGCTGTGTATTTCCAACATGTATAAATGTTGAGTCTTCCCTTCAGATCATTCACTGATTAGACATTTGACGGTTATGAAGGCCAACAGTTGTACGTAGAGAGACGAGAACTGATCTGTAATTTGAGGGAGTGGAGGTTTAGCTGATATTACCACTATGGCTTCAGTTAGTGCTCGTGGACAGAGCGTCTCGGGTGTACGGATCCCGTCGCAACTCAGGGACTGCGTGAGGCTTCACGTATGTTGAGCATGAATCCACGTAGTTAAAAATAAAGGCTCGTGTGCCCCTGACCGAATTTCCGATATGAATGGCTGTAAAGGGGACAGTGTGATTCTTCACAACAGTAAAGGTTAAAGGAACGAAAATTGATAGGATATGGAAGACATGATATGATCCCATATTTTTGAGGGACACCGGAAATCTGTGTCAGACCTCCTGAAGCTTAGTAATGAGAAACATGTGCCGAACTGCGGGATATTGGCAGTATATAAGCTGCTGAATTTATATTCATATTACGACTGAAGTGCAGATGATGATGTTACATTTGCCAGCTCTGAGCCTGACTCAGGCCTGTTCTGTGACTCTGTTTTAGGTATTTGGGCTTTAGGTTTATCGATTGCCGGGATGCGTTAAATTCGTCAGTGTCGACTTGTAAACAATCAATCGAAAAATCTTCTACGTTTTCTTTAGTGGTTTTAAGATAATTCTGAGGCCGTACAAATCTTCTCCCCGCGTCTTTGGTGGTCGTTGCCCCCCGCGTCTGTGGTGGTGTTGCTCACCGTGTCTGTGGTGGTCGTCGCTCTGGTTCTGGTGGGCTGGTTCTTTCGGCTTTAGGCCCATCGACTGCCAGGGATCATTACGGCCGACACCGTCATTTTGGAACCAGCAATTTTGCTATTTTTTTCCCTTGAGTTAGGAACGAAAATTCGCAGTCAGTAAATTCATCGTGTCATACATACACTTGAAAAATGTTATACATATTATCTAACAGAATATGCTTCGTCTGAGTGAGGCACAGTGATAGTAATAGGGAGACATAAACCAACTATAAATCATAAAAATGAAATTTTGTCTTGCATATTCCTGAAGACGAGTATGTAAATAAAAAGGTTTATGCTTTGGAAAATATTACATTTGACGAAATCTTGAAAAGCGTTATTGAATCCTTGGTTTGTTTACTTGTGTTTCATATCTCAAGATCGGCTAGAAATGGAGCTTTCTTTTAAAAGATCGTAGGAGCGCGACTGATTGGTTCTTCTGGGTTGTGGTTATTTTTTATTTTTGTTTTCTGTAATTACTTAAGCTGTACAGGGAGGGTAACTGACCCCATGTCTTCAACATGTTATTCAAATGTAAAAGAATAATAATTGAAGTATAAAGCATAATAGATTAGACCCCAAAATTACCCCTTGATGTTATATACTTGATCTTTCCTATACCCTTTGGCGATGTACATAAGGCCTTTGACAAAGTGCCACATAAAAGACTGCTAAGTAAAATCAAAGCTACGCGTGGATGGCAAACTGGGTCTCAGATGGGATGTAACAACTGGTATTGAAAGGGAGAAGCTACAAGCTGGCTTCACGTGATGAATAATGGTACTATAAGACTCACTCCTGGCACCCATTCTTTTTCATCATATGCAGTTTAACTGTTTTCATTGGAGGAATCGGGGTATATATATATATGTATATATCCCAGGGGGTAAATCCAGACATTATCAGAACCTCCAAATCAAGGCTAAACAAATATGTCACTGATACCTGTTTTCAGTGCATTTGTATCATCTAAAGCACTCCTTTTTCAGAGTCCAGTGCTAGTGTATTAGTGTACAAAATTGGCCAGGAATTCTTCACGATTTCCTATAAAAATTCCGTGTTAGTATATTCTCTCCACTCCCCATGGTGTTCCTTTTCATCTGTCTTTCCTGCCGGCAATTTAATCGGAGGGAAAGGTGGGTGGGGAGGTGCCTTCTGCTTTACTATCCTGTTTATACCATATCTAGGCCATGGCGAACAGGAAACCTCGTCATGGACACACCATCAGCGATTCCTGACGAAACACCAGCCTTGGGAAACCCAGAAGACCCAGCAGACGACACCCGTTTTGGTAAGTGTTCACGCTTTATGTTGTTGTTGGATGTTCATAGAATGTTAGTTCGATTTATGCATGGCTTTATTTACTGTGGCTAACGATTATTAGAATGATATTAACTGTTGTCAGTAAGTAATGGCCAGATTCCATACGTCTCACGCTTAACTTCCAGTTCACTTACAGAAGTAAGGGTGAGGTTATCCGTCATTGTACTCAACAAGTCAGTGTAGTAACAGAAGCAAACTACTTAGTAAAGGTTTGGTGATGATGACTATAGGTGCAGCGAGAAATGCCCGTAACGATTGTTATTCTCACGAAGCCCTCTTTTGTCATAACGTCCGTCGAGAGGTAATGGTACGGTGCGCCATACAGGGATCCACAGGGAACATTGTGTGTCCCCAGTCCATTAACTGACCTAACACATACCAGGAGCCATATCCCCAACAGATGGCATTATACATATTCCATTCAGGGCAATTTTTTGGTTCCAATATTTTCTGATTATTAATCGAGTTTGCATTAATCGATGTTCCTGATTCATATGCCCACCTCATCGTTCATCTAAACCGTTATTTATGCCCCATACTTTTTTTTTATATACTTTTTTTTCAGTGTTTTATGTTTGGAAAACCGCGATAACACCCCAGCAAGGGTCACGTGGAGCAAAACTTGCCATTCCACACCAGAAGTATCCACAGAGTTGGATAACACAAACAGTTTACGACACTTGTCTAAGGGCTGAGAATGCCAAAAAGTTTGTTTTAAAAGACAGGAAAGACAACTTCAGAAGGACGCGGCTATTGTGGCGACCCCGCTTGCTAGCCGAAAGTTGTTGCTGGGATTTCTTGACTATCAAACTTCGAAAAGGTTATCAACCCTGAATCCTTAATTTGCGCTCCAAGTTAACAGCGTCATTTAGAGATAGATCCCATCATGTATGCATGCTGTTGCATCTTAATGGCTCTCGACCGACCGCGAAAATGTCCATCGGGTTTGAATCCTCAATATGCACGTCAAACGTGAGAGAGAGAGATAGATAGAGAGAGAGAGAGAGAGAGAGAGAGAGAGAGAGAGAGAGAGAGAGAGAGAGAGAGAGAGAGAGAGAGAGGCGAAGTTATCACCGGCGTCAGGAGATCAGTCCGAGTGAGGATGACTGTGGAGGACCTGAAGAGATGAGTCATCTGTCCGGCTGGTGATGGAGTAGAGAGGGGCGGGGATGTGATTAATTTGGATGAATCACTCGTGGGAAAAAATATGTGTGTGTGTGTGTGTGTGTGTGTGTGTGTGTGTGTGTGTGTGTGTATGTGTGTGTGTGTGTGTGTGTGTGTGTGTGTGTGTGTGTGTGTGTGTAATCACCAATCTGTTATGTGTCTGTACAGCGCTGAAAAGGAGTTTGCATTCATGGAACCCCCATCTCATGAACTTTATCTGCTTTACTACAATGCTTTAAGCTTTTGTGTACCGTCAGTATTGCAGTTTCGTCACTTAGCTGTGCTTTTGTGTTGCGGGAAGAGTGTTACACTTGTGTTGCGCCATCTCTGAACTTTTTATGTATTTATTCCTATGTGTGTTTATACCCACACACACCACCCTAAGCCAGTGATCCATTTATCGACCAGCCACGGGGGGAGTATGAACAGCTGGGATTGGATGTGGACCGACTGCCGCATCCAGGATTGGAGCCCATGAGGGCCCAACCCCATGCAGACTCATGGTCAGTAACGCTAGCTACTACACCACAGAGGAGGCACGTGGGTGTATGAGTCCACTTTGTTTTATGAATTCCCTTTGGTGCTTTCTGACGCAGGCGGCGTTATCTGCTGTGAATAACTGTTTCATATTAGGAAGCGTTACTCAAAACATAGTGAAGATGCGCTTGCTGTGAGAGAGACTTTATGCTCCCAGTCTGCTAAAATGAGTTTACCTTCTTACTGTCTGAACTTCTTTTTAATACATGAAATTGCTTATAAAGGCTTATAGTTACGCTGATTTATAGTACCTGACTGATGTATAGATGTAACCGCAAGAATCTATACAAACCTGGTCATTGACTTTAGTTGCTCTAGATATTGTGTTTATACCACTATCTTCATCTCTCACGTGTATAAGTATAGGACTCAGTTTAAAAGCGATTTTAGCCGTATGTATTTGTAGTTTGAACTTAATCTTGAATCAAAATTTCCTTATTTTTCTAAGTCAACATAATTTCATGAATGAAACTGCTCTCCAACTCTCCGAGAAATGCTAATATAATTTGCATTTATTGCCTACGAGGGTTTTGTTGTCTGAACACATTACGTCTTTCCAGCACAATAGTTTGGCATCATAAAAAGATGGGCGCACTCAGGGCCGGAGCCAGCGGGATTTACAACCGCAGCTGAGCTATGAAACAGTAGCAGCAGTAGTGTCTGAGGCAGGGGGAACACAGAGGAGGAGGAGGAGGAGGAGGGGAGGAGGAGGAATGGGAGCAGGAGGAATAGGGCAAAGACGATGCAGGGAGATGGTGCAGGGGTTGGAGGTAGGGGCGGGCACGTAAAAGAAGTTGGAGGAGAAGCAGAACTGTTGCTGAGTAGCTGTTGTTGCTCTTAATATCACAACTTCTGGACTGTTATTAACAATTAAACTCAGTGTTATATAACAATGCCAACACTTCTTGCGACAGTAAGGGGGCTAACAATGGCTACAAGTGTTGGTAGTAACGTCACTGACGCAAACTGTAGCAATAGTAGTGTACCAACCGCAGCAAAGGCAACAACAACAGTGATATTAAGTTCTGTGCCAAAATAAGATCTTACAGTGACTGGGGTGGATATCCCGCTTGGCTGACACAAGAAAGAGAAAGTAATAGAATTAAATCCAGCTCGAGGCAAAGGATTCGGGGGGTAAGACAGATTGCTGAGATGATAATAGACTTATCCAACGAAACATTGTATTGACTCAAGAGGATCGTTGAAAGGAAAAAACTATATATATATATATATATATATATATATATATATATATATATATATATATATATATATATATATATATATATATTTGCGTGTGTGTGTGTGTGTGTGTGTGTGTGTGTGTGTGTGTCATTCAGAGCAGAAAGACATCACCGAATTAGATATACCTGGCTGACAACTATATCTACTTTGAAGACTCTTCAGCTTAAATTTCAGTTACTTGCACTCACTACTAACGATACGCGTAGTTGTATAGGCATGTATCTGTAGTACAATGCCTATCAGCTGCTGAGAGCCATATATACTCGAACAAAATATGTGAAAATCTTAATCCTTGAATAAAAAAAGCTTGTGACGATTTGTCGTTGTTATGATGATATCGAAAACATGTGATAGCAGCTTCTGAAGAATCAGTTATTCGCTTCTTGGATAAATTCATGTGTTAGGGTTGACTGTCTCTTGACAAGATGATGGCTGTTGACCGAGAATTTCTACCATACATGTCGCATGTCAACTGCTGTTCATACATGCAAGAAACAGAGATGACATATGGCGAAAGCCAGCAGAGAAGCTTATAAATATACAATATTCAACCCTTTGAAATTGT
This sequence comes from Panulirus ornatus, assembly GCF_036320965.1. Taxonomy (NCBI): domain Eukaryota; kingdom Metazoa; phylum Arthropoda; class Malacostraca; order Decapoda; family Palinuridae; genus Panulirus; species Panulirus ornatus. The sequence continues at coordinate 17,938,925 of NC_092260.1, read as the reverse complement.
AGTGGATGTAAGACTCCTCCTCCTACTTCAATTGCATCTCTGGCAACGAGTCCGTAATTGTAGCGTTGTCCGATGATTTGAAAAAATGAGTTTCAAAGCAGATTTACCTTTTATAAAGATGTCTGTAAATAACGTTTGTTCTTCGTGTGCCAAATAACTGTCGCCTGTACGATGAACGGGAGACTGACGATAGTGGAACGATACGTGCAGTCATCTTGAAAGTGGTTCGTCGGTTCGGAAAGCTTCTGGTATTTTCGTCGTGTTCTTTCGATTGCTCGAATTCGCTGCAGTTGGTAAGAGGATTAAATCTTGATCATGGCCGTAAAATTCTGTTTCACTTTAATGACGTAACGTTCTGGTAAATGCTAGCTTCACAGAACACTTAGAAAGTTTTGCTTATATATCTTTTCTTTCAAACTATTCGGCGTTAGCAAGGTAGCGTTAAGAACAGAGGACTGGGCCTCTGAGGGAATATCCTCACCTGGAGCCCTTCTCTGTTCCTTCTTTCGGAAAATTAAAAAAAAAAAAAAAAAACGAGAGGGGAGGATTTCCAGCCCCCCGCTCCCTCCTCTTTTAGTCGCCTTGTACGACACGCAAGGAATACGTGGGAAGTATTCTTTCTCCCCTATCCCCAGGGATACCAGGGATTATATGCATATATATATATATATATATATATATATATATATATATATATATATATATATATATATATATATATATATATATATATTATCCCTGGAGATAGGAGAGAAAGAATACTCCCCACGTATTCCCTGCGTGTCGCAGAAGGTGACTAAAAGGGGAGGGAGCGGGGGGCTGGAATGTACCCTCTGAGGCTCACTCTTCTGTTCTTAACGCTACCTCGCAAACGCGGGATAAGGCGAATATATATATATATATATACATCACACAAACCTCCAACAGCCAGGATCGAACCCGGGACCCTTGTGCCACAGGCGGGAATTCTACCGCTAGGCTATCCAGGCCCACATCCTAGCGGTAGCATTCCCGCCTGTGGCACAGGGGTCCCGGGTTCGATTCTGACTGTTGGAGGTTTGTATGTTTTATGAAGGTGTGCGTTCATATGCACTTTATTCTTATATATATATATATATATATATATATATATATATATATATATATATATATATATATATATATATATATATATATATATCATGACGTACGACTCTCGTCCGCCCCTATATGAGACTGTGACACCTGCCCTTCACCTTGTTTCTATCCCTCTGGAGGGCCCACTCCTGCAGGTGAAAATCATTTGCAGGGTCGAGACCTTCAAAGGCTTGAAAGTTTCCATATACAGCTCTTCCATGCTGAAGGGTAGCTGAAACCCTTAGTTCCAAAGGAGTTATGTGTTAGTATCAGAGCTTCTTTGATCCTGGAACCTTGCCTTACCAGGGTTTGATTTTTCGCAGCTGTGAATTTTCCGAAGCCGCGGGAAGTTCCTACACTTCCAATTCCGTGAACATAAGTCACATACGTAACATCTTGCTTGTAATATTCGAAAAATTGGGTAAGACAGTGAAATGATATTTTGCGAAGTACCTGACGTGTAATCTTCTTAATGTCTTATTTATTTAACTTTCCTGAGAGAGCTAAGAAGAATGAGTTATTGGTTTACATTCTACAGTTAAGAAAAACAAATATTTATTTTTTGAAGTAACTGACTTGCCTTAGATACGACGTAAAGTTTAGAAAAAGCGCACTGCCGCTCCATTAATTAATTGCCTTAAAGTTACCCGGTAGCATAAAAAACCATTTTGCAACACAAACAAAACACTTCTTACTAAAATTAGAAAATGATCCGACGACGACAAATGAAAACTTGCAAGGTTTGTTGTATTTGTGTACAGAGGATGTGTTCCGCAGTCAGGGCGTCACGCGGCTCTCAAGGTTAAGTTGCCTGTTAATCTTGTTCACGGTTTTGTGTAGGTGGTTGGTCTTATTAATGAGTATCGACTGCTGAGTGGTTATTGACACACACACACACACACACACACAAAGAAAAATATTTATCATTAACAAGAATGAGATAGATTGTCCTGACGAAGTAATACATAGAGTTCTGATCATGACTGTAATGTAGTCAGCTTCATCAGGAAGCTTGGGGGGGGGGCCAACAGGTTGATGAGGTTATTTTGCCTTTAGCTGCCTCCACCACCCGACGAATCCCTGATATATTCAGGTGTTGAGGATGATAATTCTAAGACCACATATACTGTGTCCGTAGCCCGAGGTTTAGAGGAATTATATTCGTTGAATAAACTCTTTTAGGGGTCTCAATTTTGTGATGGACTTTAAGGTAGGCTGGGATTTCATGTCTTTCTTTTTTAGGCTGAAACTCTCTCAACAGTTCCTTCAGCTATTTCATTTCCTTTTAAGCAGAATCTGTGTGGGATTCTATGTGGTAAAGAGATAGACTTTTCACCGGTAACACACACTGTGACAATCTCGACTCGTTGCTTGTAGTTTATCGTTGGAAATATCGCAGCTCAAAAATTTCTGTGACTTTTCAGGCATTTAATATTTGATTTCGGGAAGTAATATACCAACTTCGGACGGATATCCAATATGTGGGTGGCGTGGACGCCACAGGCATGACGTGCGACATACCGTGAACGAGCGAGGAATACTGCTTACTGCGGGTCTGAACGAGAAGGCTACGCTACGGAATGTGGTGGATATGGGGTTCGTCGGGGTGTGAGGCACACGTCTAGTTTGAAAGTAAATATTCATAGTCAAGATTATGGTATCTTAGACTCATCCTGTTGTTCTTTATGTTAATGTACGTTTTCAGTAATGCGGTTAAAGATATCGTGATTCTTTGGCATTTAATAGTATGTGCTGCAGCTTAATACCTTCTTTCCACCTTAAGAAAACAATAACCCAACAACACGTATATCTACGTGTTGGTTTGGACATCAGATTGGAATATTCGAAAACAAAAAACGGAGTATTATAAATAGGGGTGATGGGCTCATCTTTATATCATAATTTCTCTTCTTGGGGTATTGTTTTCCCTGTTCAGATTCTTATATTTGAGATTATCAACGAACACATTACAGAGGCAAAGAAACAGATAGGCATCCTTTCACACCCCGTGTTTATAAGTTACCTTGGGGAGTGGAATTCTCAGTTGCACATAATTCGCTCGTTTGGTATCGTTCATGTGTTGCAACCCACCCAGTAGAGCCCACTAAATATTCAGTTAATTCACCAGTAACTCGAACATGATGAAATAAACTTTGTTCATGTGAATTTGACTTTACAGATTCTCGCTGATGGCCACTTAGCTGTCGATGGACATTAAATCCAACATGCATATACATGGAGTAAGAAATAAGAAAACCTTGCGTATGTGAAACGGAATGGGCCCAGTGTAAATTAAACAGAGACGTATAAGATGCAAATAAAAAATATTGAGAATATCTATAGTAAGACAGTTTGCTGACATGGTAAGTTACTTAGCTTAAAACATAGAATTCCTCACCACCAATAAGTGGAATAACTCCATATATCAAGGGAATATTGACCGTTGTTAATGGTTTGTTACATCGATTCACAGTTCAGTGTGTGAACTTTAATTACATATAACAAATTTACTCCACTCTGATAAACGATTTTAATGGTTCAGTTTGATGTCCCACCAGCGTATCATCTTTTTTCATTCAGATCCGTTCTGTGTCAGTTGACTCTGTCATATTCATCATCAAAATCAACATAAATTTAGCATTATTCTGTGATGCTGAAGGTGTACCGTCTTAAGATGTAAGGTCATGATTGTAAAACCGCGAACGTTGAAAGGATTTATATTATTTTGGCGTAATTGACAGATATGCTTAATATGAAAAAAAAAATAACGTCGGTTTGAAGTGTTGTTCTGATCGGTCGGTTGAAACCACTTTTTATTTATCTGCGAGCAACGCTGGAGCGAGTTAATGACGGCGACATCATTTTCAGATATCGCTCTGATTTGTTGGCAAGGGAGGGCGATGGCATGGGTAAGCGTACATAACCTACCCAGTCTAACTTTAGCCTGACCTTGGCTTCCTCCTGCTTTGGGGTAGGGGGAATCAAACCATGGGAAAACACTACCGACGCCGAGGCAAATGATGCCATATGGCAAAAATTCGGCCAGTCACTGTGATGATGGCCAAATAACCGTTACAAACCGTCTACCAGCTGCTCGCAAAAATGTCCAATACACATGATGCATTGGAAACTTGCGACAAACTTTTGCATTAATAAGTTTGAACCATTGCTACCAGGAAACAGTCCTCCTTACCCCGTGCGAACAAAGCAGCGTTAGTTTAGGGGTCTCACACATGCTTGGAAGTGTAAATCGATATTTGCCGAGTCGTGGTGCAATCTCTGAATTATTCATTCAGCTTGGACTAGCGTGAGTAAACATGGTGACGGCATCTCTGTCACTGACTCATTGTTAGCGTATGTGTGATCGTGACTCACCACTCACAGGAATTGAAGCATGTCGAGAAATTGATCGATCCTGAGCACGGTGGAGTTTTCCCACAACGGTGGGGGGGAGGGGGAAACAAAGCGACCATGGTGGCAACACGCTACAGACGGTCAGCCTCTGGTCTGGTCCGCTGTTACCCTCGGCGTTAGTTTCCCTCCAACCGTCAGCGAGTGAGGAGTGTGGCGCCGCTCGCTAACCTCACTCACTGGACAAGCTTCTTTGAGCTGCGTAGTTTGTTTGGGGCTTCCTTGGTTAAACTTCAGTGTGGTGCCTTTCTAAAATGGATGTGAAGCTGTTAAGATTCAGTGGTGTTACCTGATAGTGTTTCATGCATCACCGAATGTTACGAACTCTGTAGTAAGCAGTGGCAGATTAATGCCCATCACTGAAATAATGAAGTACGATATTAAGGCCGATCTAACAAGTTATTCAGTGGAGGTAAGATCTTTGATAGATGAAGTTTGTTAGTGTAAAGTAAGAGAATGTTTTCAAAAGCAGTGAAACGCTCGTAGAGTGAGCACTTACATATGTACTGTGTCTTGAGAATCATATCCCATCTCTGTATTTTCTTTATTTGTAGCGACCATCTTGAAAGAATAACTCAGATATTTGCAGCAAAAGAAGAAGAACAAAAAGGTTACGCTGTGAGAACACAAGACTAACTAACCTTGTAATAAGGGCCCGGTGAAGTTAACGTTTCAGACAGTCGTAATGATGAGCCAGAATGACCTCTGGGGCGATGGATTCTGCTTGCTTCATCTCTATTATCTCCCATGATGCACAATTTGCAGTGTACATGTAATCTCAGCGAAAGGGGCAATTCAATCATGTTGATGAGCTTCTCCGGTCGAATGGATTCACTTTGCAGTTTGTTGAGATTTATGAAAGCGTTAATGTATACTTACTGTCCAGAGATTTTAATTCTCCTTCCTACATGAACACCCAGAAGCAAAAAATCATTTGTGTACTCTTGAAAGTATGCGTTAAAGAATGTACGTACACACACACAACACACACACAACACACACACAACACACACACACACACACACACACACACACACACACACACAAATGTTATTTCTCTTTGAAACACTCTCTCTCACACACACACATATACCATGTTGCACACAAAAAAAATATTTGAAAAACAAACACAAAATCAAAAGAGCCATAACAAACAGAGTAAAACAATAATCACACATAGATACGTTCAAACAACAAACAATAACCGTGTGTAGATACAGTCAGAAACAACAACCTAACAAAATACGCCCAGTTTGATAAACAGAACAACACACACACACACACACACACACACACACACACACACACACACACACACACACACACATAAATATACATCGTCAGTCAGTGACAGAATCTCGTAATTGCTTTGGCGATCCGGATGGCATGTTCTTGGCGGCGGTCGATTTACAATGACACAACCGATTTCCTCCCGCTCCTGTGATAAGCCATATATCTGGAACCAAACAGTAACGCCAGTGAGCAGTCAGAAGTTCCCTGAAAATATCTTGTATGCTTTCTTTATATATATATATATATATATATATATATATATATATATATATATATATATATATATATATATATATATATATATATATGTTTGAGTGACGTGGCTATGGCAAAATATCCCCTACTCAAAGCTACCTTGGGTGAAAGGATAAAGGAAATTATAAATTAATTAGGGTTCTGCTGGTGTTTGTAGACGTGACTGTTGAATGCAGAAAGGTTATAGGATGAAGGAAAGAAGAAAGATGGAAGAGAAAATCATGGGTGTTCTAGGAGAGGAAAGCGTAGCATCTTGGTCAAACTCGAGTTGTTGGTCTCCACACAGAAAGTGTGGGAAGCAGCAGCCAGACCCGTACTTTGGGTCCTACCCATGGTAGAAAGGACACACGCTGACAGCTCACGAGAGTAGTAGCCAAGATAATGCCTGTAGAAGAGGAAGAGGCAGCGACATCGTGGCGTATTGAAAGGGGTGGTTAGAGAGACGGTGATACAAGGGACAGTGATGAAACGATTTTTTTATTCCACTTTCTCATAGTTGAGTACGAACGTCCACTAGAGATGTATGATACTGGGATGATGAATAAAATCCATTGAGACGTGAAAAAGTTGTTTGCCTGAAAAGTGCTTGTTTCCTGTGGAACTACCCAGGCTTTTGTGAAATAGGCTTTGTGGTGTTCATTATGAGGGGTATCCGGATGGAGTGGAGGATATGGATGGCCCAATATGTTTATGTTATTGCAGGGTTAAAGTTCAGGGTTTTTAGATTAAACCGAGGGAAATGACGCACATATGGGGAGAAATTGTGTTTTAGCATTGTTTATTTCAGTCATGTGACTGGTTCCACATTCAGAGATGACAGGGGAAACATGTTCAGGACAAGAAAGAGAACAGTTATTAGAAGGACGAGAGGAAAAGCAAGTTGAAGTATGTAGTGTGAAAGAATCAGCACAAAAGTGAAGAGCGTTAGAATTTGAAGAGAGATCACTTATGGAGGAGAAAAAGATAGTAGGCGACAGCACAGAACCTTGCGAGACACCGCTGTGGATAGGATAAAGTGGAAAAATCATTTCATCAATGACTTCTTCAGTGGAACAACTACTTCTCTTTCAGAACGTGTGCTTGACTTTACGCAGCTTTGCAATGAATCCGTGCAGAAAAGAAAGTAGAGTGGAATTCAGGATAGTAACGAGTTTCATAGGCTAATTCGCTCTGTACCTGATGGCGACAGGCAAACCATGAACTGGGGGGAAAAGATACATCAGAAGAAAGGAAACCAGAGCCCCTGTCCATAGCTAAGCTTCATAGCCCATTCCATGATTTACTCTGACTGCATCACATGCTTTGAATCAGACTTCTGATAGCGCGTGGAAGCCCTCCCTTCCACCCATACCACATCGCTTCAATTCATTGTATCCCATGCATGCCTCTCACCATCCTTAATATTGCGACTACGGTACCTCAAGGCTTTGTCACTCCATTCCTCACTCTCCTCATTTACCCCCTTCACCTTCTCAGTTACCCACGTTTCCTTGCTCCATCCACTTCTGACATGTAGATCCTCTTAGTCAACCTTTCTTCACTCATCCTTTCCACATGTCCAAACTAGTTCAACACACCGTGATTAGCTCTGTGTATGAGTGGGCTGACCATCTCACTCTACACTCATTTCTTGTGCGACCAATGTCCCTTTTACCACATACTGTCCTCAGGCACTTCATTTCCAACGCCTCTACCATCTACAAGTCTTTTGCTTTTAGGGCCCAAGGCTCGCATGCACACAACACCTTCGAAATTACCATACCTTCAAACATGGCCACCTTTACCCTAACGGACACTGACCTCCCCTTCCACACACTTGTCACTTGACGTCGGATCTTATCCCCCTCCTTCCACCTTGTGACTCACTTCAACTCTCATAGTTCCATCCGCTACCATGTTCACTTCCAGATACCTAAACTCTGTACTTCCTCCTACACACACACACACACACACACACACACACACACACACACACACACACACACACACACACACACAACGTTTCTGTAATGTGTTCCTCGGGCAGTTTTATCATATTTTGAAAACGTTTGTAAGATCGAGTTTCTGTTTGATGTAGGAAAAAATTGCAGTTCATCTTAGAAAGCTCTTTTATGAAGGGACCTTGTCACACGCACAGCTGGTTTTCCTTTTGTGCAAGACGCTTAGATTCATATTACATATATATACAACCTTACCTTAAGCATTTTCAGTCTGTTTTATATTTAACGCAGACTCTCATTGTTATGAATGAGAGAGAGAGAGAGAGAGAGAGAGAGAGAGAGAGAGAGAGAGAGAGAGAGAGAGAGAGTGAGAGAGAGAGAGAGAGAGAGACTGTAAGAATTTATCTTCCGAGAGTCGCCGTTGCGATAAAGATTAAGTCATGACCCTGCTGCTGAACTAAGGACTCTGTTCTATATTCAGAGTGTACTTCTTGCTTCCGGGGATATTTATGGTCCTCTAGAGCTCCTACTGATGCTCCTGCTCCTCCTCCTGCTGCCTTACTTAGTCTGTAAGTTCTTGACTGTAAACGACCTTCAAGCAAAGCGTAAACTGTTAGCTTATTCTGAACTTGAACAAGGCTTCCTCGTCAGATTTTGGAACGACTCTCTCCCTCTCACTTGTCTTCGTACCTCTTTACGTACTCGACGTCAACAGCTGTACCAGTCGTAAATTGCTGATGTCACTCCGGTTCAGATAAACTGGTTACCGGTGTAGATAACGGGATAGTGGGTGTTCCTCTGCAAGTAGGTATGCTGGGAGACTCATTTGTTTTCCCTGATGATGGAGGAGATGGTTGTGGCGGGAGGTAGGGAGGTACGGAAACTGCCAAAATAACATGTTGCCTTACCAAAAATACACCTTTTTTTCTGGATATACCAAATGAAAATGAACTGCCAACACCGGGGAAAAAATATAGATCTCTGCCACGCTTGGATGTAACAAAATACGTTCCCTCTTTTTTTTTTTGGCTCACATTTTGTCCAGCACGACTGTTATACTTGGTCTACCTCCCTCACTCCCTCCCTCCCTTTGGCTCCCCTCCTACGATCGCTCTCCCTGCTCCCCGCTGAGTGCGCTTCCATGCTTCTAACCTGGACAGGGGAGGGGAGATTCCTCGTAGGGCTCTCGTGGTGCGTTCGACCCGCATTGTGTCTGACCACTTCCATCCAGGCGTGCTGGAAGTTAGTTTCTGGACTTTAAATCGTACGTATTGTTAGGGGTGGACCCATGGGTCCGTCGTGATAAGAATACCAAATCGTGTCAATCTCTTCGTTCTTGTCTGCGTCAGGAATCACAAAGTCCTCGGACGTTGATGACCCGCAACTCTGTGGGTGTTGACGTCGTCCAGAAAAAGCAAAAAAAGAAGGAAAGAAAATATTTGTATTATGATGGAATTTCGTAGGCTTGCGACTCATGGTTGGGTGTTAATGATTATAAATGTTATAACCGCCCCTCATGACGTAGTATGTAATTTTTAATGGGCGCAACGAGGGCCAATTGAGCTCGGTAAATGACTGGTGATAACGCTGGGAAATTCTGGCTTGCGAGCAAGGTTTGCTCCCTGACTTGACTAATGGATGGATTATGTGATGTCTTACGATTCCGTCGATTTCATTGGGAAACGACAAACCGCAGCAAGATGATACTCCTCTCTCTCTCTCTCTCTCTCTCTCTCTCTCTCTCTCTCTCTCTCTCTCTCTCTCTCTCTGTCTCGTACCGTTGCTCCTGCGACTCATGTAGCTGTCTTTCTTGTTCTTTTGCAACCCCCTCACGTGGGCTGCCTGGCTTTCAGTTCACAAACATACATACACTCTTTCCATCTTAAACATACTGCCTGCAGCATGTTCAGGCACGCGACTCGTTCTTTCATAACTCGGGTGTTTTCCCTACGGTGAGTGCTACGCGCCAGCCCTGCCATTTGGCATGACTTCGTCGTGAGTACTCTGTCTCCTGCTAGGTAGTAGGTGGGTGTACTACCCACCTTGGTGTCGGTACGGTTAGTGACGACGGTGCTTCAGTGGCTGTCGTGTTCGTATCCTAGACCCAAATTACTATTTCCTTTATCTGCCTCATAGACACTCGGGTTGCTAGCACTCACTGCACAAACACACACGCACTCTCTCAGTCTTACATATAAAACTTGACAACGCATAACTCACACGACTCGTTATTCTTAACGACATTTTCCTGTGGTGACCGCTACGCGCTCGCCCTTCCTTTTGGCAATATCTCGCCCAAGGTTCAGTAGGTTTCTGAGATAGTGTTGGGAAAGTCTGGCTTACAAGCTCTGTAGCTTGACAAATGGACGGATTACATGATGTTCTAAGATTGTTGTATTTAGTTGCTAGACAGCAGACCCCAGCTAGGCTATACTATCTCTTTGTGAGCACGAATCAGTAACCTGCCTCACAGTAAAATCCTTTAGGCAGTCGTTGGTAAATAGGTAGTTAGGCACACACACACACACACACACACACACACACACACACACACACACACACACATACACACACTCTCTCTCTCTCTCTCTCTCTCTCTCTCTCTCTCTCTCTCTCTCTCTCTCTCTCTCTCTCCATGGTGGACAGCTTTGTAACCCTGAGCTCTTCATTGTAGCTCCCTCCTCTTGATTTAGTTACTGTCTCTCGTTTCCTCTCTGTACGCGCTCAATCGGATCTTTGTGCCTCTTTAGGTTCGGTGACTAGACTTGAGAGGCATAAACCGGTTTTGGTCTGATATACGTTGTGAATAGCATGCTGGTCATATTCTTATCCGTATACTTGAATGCGATTCTAATATTTGCCAGCAAATAAGCTGCTTCCTTTACAGGTCTTGGATTCAGCTCTGGGGACGGAATAGGCACAATGCCGACCCTAAGGTCTCTTTCACACACATGATCCTGTAAATTTACTTCTCGCTAGGTAATCGCACAGAGGCTTTCTTTCACTCTGTCCCATCCTCGTTACCCTGCACTTACTTGGATCCAGTATCATCATCCCTGTATCTGGTCAACTTCGGAGGATGTCTTGGTCCCCACGTAAGCTGATGTAGTTATCATTATTCCTCACTTCTCTCATGGCTTTGGCAGATTCCTGTAAACATGCGTAGGTAGGAGTCCAGCCCGTCAGGCAAGTCGTGTACATACGACAGGAACAGTAGTGGGCCTAAGACCTAACCCTGCTGCACGCCACTTTTGAATCCAGCCCACTTCGAGGATGTGCATTTTACCAGCGTCCTTTTGCTCCCTTCCACAAAGATAATCATCAAGTCAGTGAAGGAGTCTTGTACTTATTCCTGCCTCTGACTTTAGCTTCTTTATCAACTTGGCGATGGGATGGCAGTCCAGGAATACACAGGAACATCCATTCCTCTGACCAGGATGAAAGTCACACTCATAAAAGTCTAGAAGGTTGGCAACACCTGACCTACCTTGCCTGAAGCCAGGTTTGCCTCCCACTTCGGTTGTATCTTCTTTGAAGTAATCGTTTCTGGTTTCTCATTATATTTTCTGGTATTTTACAAATCGCGCTTATTAGGGATGCCTGTCTGTAGGTCAATGTAGTTTAGTGTTTACATGTCTGTGTACGAATACTGCTACTGATACTACTACTACTACTACTAGCAATATTAGTGGCAAACATAACTAAAATGACTGTAGCCAAAGACTGATAATGTAAAGAGAAAACGTGTAAGATAGTGACAAAGTCTGTTTATTATTTGGGTTGGTCCTGTAGCGATGAATGCGAGCTGGTATGGGTTTGATACAGTTGTGGTGCCGAAGTGCGTCTCGATGACGAGGTATCTGAGGTTGAGGGACGAGACTGTGGCGTAGTTGGTACAATTTCCCTCACCACAATCTGTTAAATGTGAGGTGCAGGTGATGGTGGGAAACGAGTCGGGTGGTGGGAGGCAGTGTGTAATTAGGAATTTGTAATTAACTATTTGTATGTATGGCGAGGGACTTTCTACACTGGTGGGACACAGTATGCAGGGTTGTTGGACATCATACTTTTCTTTTTTTCTTTTTTTTATCGATTACCACTGAACTCAGTTCTTCTCATACGTTAATCCATTTGTCCACTTCTCTGTTGCTTATAGCTTAAAGTTACGTAGGAAGGTACAAAGTAAATGTCAAAGCACCTGTATTAATATGATGAAGGGAGGAAGGGGAGGAGAGAGATAGAGAGAGAGAGAGAGAGAGAGAGAGAGAGAGAGAGAGAGAGAGAGAGAGAGAGAGAGAGAGAGAGAGGTGGAGAGTGAGGGAGATTGTGTGTGAGAGGGGTCAGCAGGAAGGAGCGCGTGTGGAATTGTGCAATGTTTAGGTTACATGAAGAAGATTATGTACGTGCCAAGCTGCTGGCTTGAGGGACACCCGCACACACACACACACACACACACACACACACACACACACACACACACATACACACACACATATAGGGAGAGATTTAAACCCCAGTCTGCTCTTCTCCCATCCATCCCCTCTGGCTATTGTTTCCTGTATGTAGTATACGTGTGTATGTATTAGTGTATGGGTGACCTGGTTTCCTACGCTGACTTCGTTATACGACCGTCTCTTATCATGAACAACTACATACATTGTGTCCTCCATTTGGTTTCTGTATACCTAACGTCTCCGTAACCACAAGCATGGTCCATGTATTTCTGAATATCAACAACGATTAAGTGGGATATTCCTTCTATAATTCTCGAATATCCTTCACTATTCCCCTCGGTGGGACTTTCTTTTGCCAGGATTAACGTTAGAGGCTGCGCTGTTCGTACTGGGTGATGAAAGTCTTATCATCACAAGTTTGTCTCTTTTAGCTCTCTCTCCTCGTGTCTTTGTGCACCACTGTCAGTCTCCCATGACCTGAGGTTCTTTATAACAGTATGTGTTTATAGTATGGAGGTAGATTTTGTTACGTGTTCAGTATGCTGCACTACTTGTTCTATGTACTTTACTACATGTTCTGTGAACTTTGCTACATGTTCTGTATACTTTACTACATGTTCAGTATACTTTACTACATATTCAATATACTTTACGACATGTTCAGTATACTTTACAACATGTTCAGTATATTTTACTACATGTTCAGCACACTTTTCTTCTTGATCTGCTTCAAGTTGTTTTTGTGAGACAAGCTGCATGGTAAGACGCAGTCTCTTAACTTGAAGAGGAAGAAAAAAATACGAATTTACTTCCATGAGAAGAGTGATGAGAGAGCGTAAAAGAGACAGGCAGACAGAGAGGTAAAGGGTGAAAATGAGAGAGGGAAAGAGACCAGCTGTTTGATAGAGAGCCGGAGAAGATGAGAGAAGGGAAGGGGTACAAAAGTTGTGTGTGTGTTTGTGTGAGAGAGAGAGAGAGAGAGAGAGAGAGAGAGAGAGAGAGAGAGAGAGAGAGAGAGAGAGAGAGAGAGAGAGAGAATAACTGAGAGACGGGAAGAGACAAACAATGGGATAGGGGGAGAAAGTGAGAGAGGGGAAAAGAGAAAAACAGAGAGAGAGAGAGAAGGGGAGAAAATGAAATGGTAAGAGAGAGAGAGAGAGAGAGAGAGAGAGAGAGAGAGAGAGAGAGAGAGAGAGAGAGAGAGAGAGAGAGAGAGAGATGGTGATCACCCAAGAATAACTGACAGTCGCCTTGACCAAGCTTTAGGCATCGTGGATGAGAAAACTTTTTCATAAAAATGGTCAAAAATCACTTAGCCTCGGCCGTTAAAAATTGCTCAGAGCTTATTACGTGAGGTGGCTTGAGGGGCGTAACTGGTGTAGAAGTTAGTGCGGTTATGTGCCTACCATTAGGAAAAGTACGACTCTATCTTCCTCCTCGCCCCTGGCCATTTGCATATATAATCTGCTTAATAGAGCCGACTGCGGACGTGTTACACGTGTGTGTCTTTTAATTGTTCGACGTTTTGATGTTCCTTTAATGAGGAACCTTTGCGATTGTTTTCAAAACAGTTCATAAGTAATGACCCTATTTACATATGTCTGGAGGCAAGTAAAGAGAGAGGAGGAGGAGGAGGGGGGAGGGGGTGGGTCGGGTAGGGAAAATGAAAGAGGAGACAAAGGAGAAAATGAGAAAAGGGAAGAGAGGACATGCAGGGGTCCCGGGTTCAATTCTGGCCGTTTTAGGTTTATATATATATATATATATATATATATATATATATATATATATATATATATATATATATATATATATATATATATATATATTTGTATGTATATATATGGATATTGAACCATCATAGATATCTTTTAAAGTAGTGGACATGAGTGTGACGAATTTGAATTCTGATGAGCCTAGCAAAATGTCCTTTATGAATTATTGGACTTCACGATTCGAAGTAATTAAGTTGAATGAATAATTATTCCCTGTTGGACCGTCAGTTTTTATTTAACTAGGTTGGCTGGATATGAATTAACGTTAAACGAAGCATATTTAACCGAGAAGTAACTGTATTAGTAATGATACGCAATTTTTACCTAATTTACGTATTGAATTATTTACCTCCATTCATTTTGCGTAGTTTTACTATCAAATTATTTACCTCTAATAATTTTGACCTAATTTGCTTATTAGATGATTTAGCTCAATTCATTTTCTCCTCCATTCATTTGTTCAAAGCCAGCTTGTAGTGGTATATGCCATCTCTCAAAGGTTGAATATGAATGAGTCATTGTCTCTCAAATTAGCTCTGTTCATTATCGTAATCGTTTGTTGAATATTAGCTTATGGTGTTATATTCCAACTCTCAGAGAGTGGCTATGACAGTGTCATACTCTCTCTCAGATTTAGAATGACAGTGTCAAGGTCTGTCAGATGTTTAGTGTGGTAGTGTCGGTGTTACAGTCTCTCATGTGTTGATTGTGACTGTGGAAAGTCTCCCACAAGTTGAATATGACAGTGACAGTCTCTTGCACGTTGATAATGACGCTGATAAAGTCTCGAACACGTCGAATATAACTGTGTCAAAGTCTCTTCATGTTGAATATGACAGTGACAAAGTCTCTCATGCTGAACATGACAGTGTCAAAGTCTTTCATGTTGTATATGACAGTGTCAAAGTCTCCCATGTTGACTACGACAGTGACAAAGTCTCGCACACGTTTAACATGGCAATGTCAAAGTCTCTCACACGTTGAAAATGAGTGTGGAAAAGTCTCCCACACATCGTTGAATATGACAGTGACAGAGGCTTCACTTTTTTGTGTGTGTCATCAGCAGCAGGAGTTGTGACTCAGTGTGTCAGCAACAGGAGCAGCAGCAGCTGCAGGCGTTGTGGCTCAGCGTGTTGTGAATATTGTGTGCCTCGTGTGGGACGTCAAGAGAAGCGACTAACGTTCGTTAATAACGTTCGTGACAGCGGCTGTCAGCTCTGGCTGCCATCACCTGAGTGACCACAAGGAAACCCGCAGCCCAGAACACGGTCCTTATTAGGTCTTCCCTGACGGTAAGGACGCGCTCCGTCCTTGACAGCAACGCTTGACCAGTCCCGTCCAGCCCTTGATAGGCTCGATTAGGTTTTCTTTTTTCCTTTTGTTTTTCCCGGAGGAGTATTTTTTTTTATACGTATTGTGGGCACTGAAAGCCCCCCCACTCAGCCACCCACCCAGCCACCCGGTCCCCCAACTACTGCTATTAACTGTTGTGTTCTCTTTTTTTTTCTTTTTTGAACCAGTCATGTTATTAGTGATGGTTCGAGACTTTTATGCCAGACGTGGGACACAATTTTTAGCCTCTTTTTGATTTGCATTTTTACTGACAAATTGGCACCCTCGTGGCACCGGCGGCGGCTATATAAACTCCGGGCATCACGCTCCGCCGCAGGAGAAGTATTTCACAGTGGAGGCATTAAACGTCACATTACGCAGGGGAGGTTGCCGGCGTCGGTATGGGTGGCCAGCCAGGGACGTCGGAGGCGGAGGTTGGGGTTAGAGGGAGAAAAACAAGTGGTGGAAGGGGAAAGGATGGTCGAGATGTGTGTGTGTGTGTGTGTGTGTGTGTGTGGGGGGGGGGGGGGGGCGAGCGAGGTGATGCTCTTTCCTGGGTGATAAGTGTGTGTGGAGGGGGAGAGGGAGAGAGAGGAAGTATAGAGAGCGCCGAGCGCCGGGAACTGAGGGATGATAAGAGAAATTGTTCTGGACGGGAAGGAAAGTTAGAGAGGATCCCGGGGACTCGCTACTCTGAACGATGAGGAAAACTTGTAGGAGGAAGCGTTTTGTCCGGGGGCGTGAGGGGCTGTGGGGGAGGGGTGTGACTGCCGAGGGTGTTGGGGGAGGGATGGCCGAGGCTGTGGGACAGTAGAGGTAGTTGGACAGTAGACGCGGTGGGACAGGAAGTTGTCTGTTGGATGACTTGGGAAACAGGGACGCCATGTATCGCCATCAGGGGAAGAGGGGCTGTTTATGTGTGTGTGTGTGTGTGTGTGTGTATGTGTGTGTGAGGAGGACCTTAGGGGCCTGAGGAAGAGCGAGACAGTTATTGGGAGGGGGAACAAGATTGCTCATACTGGTGAATGGGAATATGGAGGGCTGAGAACGGTGGGGGCTGATTGTCTTCAGGCGGGTGGGTTGGGCCGTGGAATCTTTTTATAAAGGAAATGGTTAGGTATTTATCATTTGTGTCTTTTGTACTTTTCACTCTGTGTGGAAAGGGGAGGCGTTGAGTGCCATTAAGAACTATTAAATGGTTTACGGGGCGTATAGGCGTAAAGTTGAGCAGTTGGACTTGGACCATTATGGTTAGGTGTGGTGCTAGGTCGCCTAGTGTGGCAAGAGACAGGAATGTGGAGGTGGCCAAAGACTGTGACATTTATGAGGGACGTGATGGAGCTACTTTGCAGGGGAGAACTGGGTTACTCTTACACGTTCGAGAGACTGATGGCTGTATCCTACTGTAGAGGGAGGTAACCTGAAGGGTATAGCCTTAGATAGGGAAGGGGGTTAGTAGCATACTGTAGAGGTACCCCCCTGCAAAACAGGTTTACTTAAAATTTGCGAGGAGCTTTTAGGACATGACATGAAAACTGGGTTCTTAAAAAAAAAAAAAAAGAAAGCCTTCGTTATCCGCCAAAACTTACAGGGGTAACATTAAATTAATATCTTTTAAACTATAACTTTTTCTCCTCCAGTAATTCAACAGTGAACGCCCCTCCTGGGGGTATAAATTCTCAGATATAATGTTTCGTAGAACAGCACTACTTTAAGAAGCTTCCACACGGTTTAATGTTACTCTTTGTTGCGGGAGATCCTCTTTCATAATGAATTAGCCCAAGCAAAGTTTCTTTTTTTCTGAGCGGGGGTAAGGTGGAGGGGGAGCTTGTATTCAAGTAATAGCTTCAGAAAATAAGGCTCAGCGTATAAGATTCTGAAGAGGCATAATGGGAATATTAAACCTCACTGACGTGAGTATTGCTGATGGAGAATATCGTAGGGAGAAAATTTGGATATGTGAAGTAAATGGTAATTTGCGACGGAGAATGTTCCGTTTATTGAAAATGGGAAATACGTTTTTTTTCCCCCGTAGTCCTTCCGATTTTCTGCGGCTGATCACGGAGAACTTGGCATGCAATCCACTATCAGCATTCAGTCCACGTACAGCACACAGCCCTTACACAAGCAGTGTTCCCACCTACAACTGTTACTCCAGCCACAGCACAGCACCCACCGCACTTACCCTGCCCACACCTGTCTGTTCACCCTCTCCTCTCCGTCCACCCTCAGCTTTCAGTCCACTTACATTTCTCACTTTCTCAGTAAATCAAGCCCCCCTTCCTCCTCCGACATTCCCTAACACCCAGTCTATTCAGAGCATTAGGAGCACACAGCACCGGCTCTGCCCAGCAGCATCATAATCTAATCCACTCACAGAACTCACTTCGCCGACAGACGCCAATCCACTCGCTGCACTTGGACCATCCACAGCATCTGGTCCTTCCGGATGCCAAAAACATTTATCAACTATCCACCTTTAACGTATGGTCCATTAATGGAACATAGTCCGCCAAATAATGATAATCAACCAGTCCAGTCCACAGAATCCACCCAACATTGATAGTCAACCAGTCCAACCCACAGAGTTCAGTCTACTCTCCTGGTTCTCGTATCCTGTCTCTACTTACATACATTATGAATGAACCATAACTGTCCTCCAGTTTGTATCTTCGTCACATACCATCCGTTCAGCGGGTCTATTTCTTTTCCAGGCACCTCCAATGCCTATTTCATTCAGCACTGTGTTCACCTGCAACATGTACACCATCCACGCGTCACCCAGCCCTGTACCAACCAGTGCGACCACACCCACAACCACACATTGAACTCAGCTAAACCGTTAAATCCACACAAAGAACCCAGCTCACGCAACATCGCCAGGGTCCCAAGAGCTGTAAGTCTCCCTCCCCCACCAGTAAATAGGCGGTACACAGCATGGCACCCTGTTTATCTCCAGCATTTACTCCACCCATATACCGCAGTACGACAACAGCGCTCGGCACACGCACAATCCCCTGCACTAAATCTGTGTAGATTAACAAATGCATTTACTGTGACTAGTTCACTTACAGCTGTTCACTCGCAGCATCCAGTCCACCCGTGGCGGTCCAGACACACAATGCAGTGCACTGACAATACACCTACAGCATCTGATCCACCCATTCCATCGACTGCTGGTCATCCAGAGCGTCTAGTCCATCCACAGCCGTCCACAAGCAGTGTATCGACTATCTACAACACCTATTTCACCCTAGTTTTGTCCACCCACAGCATCCATCCCACCCACAGTATCCACCCCACATATGATGGTATCCAGCATGCCCACAACATCACGACCTCTTCCAGCGACCGAATTCCTCGCGTGCTCCACTCCGCCGTCTTAGTCTTCAGCAGTGTAGAGGCAGGAGGAGGGAGGAGGCAGCCGGGCGCGACAGGCAGCTGCTAGTGACACTGGAACTGTTTGTTTGCTAACTGTTGCTCCGGCACTGGCTGACAGTAAGGGCGAATACCCACGTACTTCCTGAGCATCTGCGCTAATGGATGGAGCAGGAAGGGAAATATACACGAGAGATATGTTGATTTCAAGCATTGTTGTAAGTGATTCATTTAGGTGCACGAGGCATCCGGTTCTTGTTGGTAATATTTGATCTCACGTGGTTCCCCTTTCCATTCGCTCAGTTCTTCGTTTGCTTAATACATATGTTGCTCCTCTGCAAGCTTGTGGGTATTCTCTGAGAGAGAGAGAGAGGGGTAGGGGGACAATGAAGATATATATATATATATATATATATATATATATATATATATATATATATATATATATATATATATATATATATATATATATATATATATATATATATGTAATTCTGTTATCTATATCAATGTTTTGTAAACTTTCTCTCCCCACTGTACTCTCTTTTAATCGTTCCACAACCGTTCCCTTCACACATCCATTTCACGTTAACACTCCATGATTTATGTTATGAGTCACTCCCTGTACAATAATATATCTCCATTTAGTTCCCTCATTCCTCACTCTAGCCATTCTCCCAACTCCACACCCACCTCTCGGAAAATCCATCTCGGCTCTTGGCACCGAACGAGCCATTCTCCCGCTACAGAGCAATGTTTCACTAAACAACAGTGTGGGTTGCACCCGGGTTTTTTTTTTTTTTTGTGATAACAAACCTCTCCCCCAAGACTGCTTCCAGTTTTTCCCTTCATTACTCTTCTTGAAGTTGTGGCAACTGTCTTTGATATCCCTCCATTTCATCGTTCTTGTTTGAAATATGACCCAAATATTCAAGATCTCCAGTTTTTTTTTTCATTCCGTTGACTCACCACTCTCAAACATTCGCTCTGTTGTTATTTGAAGTGACGTTTGATTTTAGTTTCTCATCCACAACCTTGATTGGTGTATGTGATCCTCCATGTTAACTCGTCTCTTAATCAACTGTGATTTCTTTTACTCTTTCCATCATCATTATTGCAATGGCTCTTACCTCGCATGCTTTAGCAAATTTGAAACCTTGATTAAAAAGTATATTTATTCTATATCATTTCTCCATCATAACGTGATTAAAAAAAAACATTTCTTTTTTCTTCTTTCTTTCTCCACGTTACTTTCCTTACCTGTAGTTACACGTATTGCTCTGAAAGCAGCTGTGTTATACTCTCACCACCTTCCCTGTTAAGCTTCATTAGCCGTAGGAACCGTACTTTACTTCCCTTCCTGTTATTGCTCTCCCTCCTCCAGGTGGTCGTCTAGGTTATGATGATCCTCCCTTATATTCTTACTTCCATCCGTATCATCTTCATCTGTATGGCTCTATGTTGATAAATCTTGAAGACATTCCCTCCTCCTTTACGATATTAACTTCCTAAGCTTACCATTAGGCACGCGTGTCTTTTTCTTTTCTTCCAGTTTAATTCTAGTTATGCATTTTGCCAGACATACTTTTTCCTTTCACAGGATTGCACTCTTCTCTTTCCTTCACATTATTTTCTTTCCCTCGCGGCGGTCGTTCAGGGTACCCTTTGAAAGCGATGTAGTCATGAGAGTTCGTTTTTCTTTTTAACGCTATGATCAGTGGCAGAGTCGTCGAAGCACTTGTATCGCGCATATGCGCCCAACGAGAGCGACACTTCTGAGGAAGGCGAAGCGTTAGCGTCCCGTCTCTGTGTCATGTGGGTGTCACCATGGGCGAGATAATGAGACTGGGGAGACGAGGCTTATCAGAAGCGTACGTTCCTCCGACGTTGGAAGAGGTCCACGAGTCAAGAGAATGAGATGTATTGGGTTTATTGGGTTTGTGAGTGATTATGCTGTGCTGTCAGATCGAAAGTTGGGGTGAAGTTAAAGGCAAGATCCAGAAAGGTCTTGTATTTCTTTAGTTTATGATGAATAAAGTAGAGAATAGTGACGGGTCATTGTTTGGTAGAGGACGTCTTAACATTATAAAATTGCTGAGGGTCTGTAGAACTTGCGTTGTCTGTGTAAATCCAATTAAACACAAAACTTTCGCTAAGTTGGGTGGTAATTAGGTGGTGACTTTGGGTCATCAAGCGATCGCGAGCATGCTGACGTCGATACCAGGGAAATTTGCTAAGTTGACGAATCATCGGGAAGTGATGATTGCTAAGAAGTACAGATATCGGAGCAGAGGCGGGGTGAGTCTTGTGTAGACTGGAAATCCTTGTAAATATTCAAGTAACTCAATGGTTATAGTGGAGCGCTTTACCTTGAGTCTGTATGACCATTTAGTGATATGGTTTCATGCATATATTGTGTGAACGAAAGGGCTGGTGAATATTGGCTGGAAAGTGGGTGGTGTCAGGATGGAGAAGTCCCTGGCAGATGGTGGCGAAGTGATTGTCAATATGTTGAAGAAGTTCTTCATTAGGAAGGTAATTAACGCTGGGGAAAGGAGGAAGTCTGTTTGTTCAGACATCCCAAGTCTTTGTTTCCCGTATTGTTAGCTGTTGTGTGGGGGTCGTGCCAGGTGTCGAGGCATGGCAGGTTATAAGATTTCTCGGATGTGTTTGCGTTGCGAATTATTCCGTGACAGAGACGGCCTTGCAGAGGTTAGTGTTGTGGTGTAAGGCCTTGGTCTCGTTGCCACATTAGTCCCCTCATGCGGGATGT